>NW_004797495.1:144074-145226 GCF_000002075.1 Aplysia californica | reverse complement strand
CACACACACACACACACACACACACACACAAACTCGCTCATTTTCCCGCATAACACAAAAACACCAACATACGCATTCTTTTAAGATGTTGCCACCATCATATCACTTTCCCCACTGAGGGAACATAACACAACAAACAGTAAAAACAATAAATCGAAGAAAATATTAAAACAGTGACTAACGGCACAAACACCACTGACATTGCACTGATTCGAAAAATTTATGTTCGAACGCATGGGCAGTCAGTCATACAGTGTTGCATTTCTAGGCCATGGCAACCCAAGACGGAGTCGGTATAATGAACCCTGGTTTATCTAGTGTGCCTCATATTTTTTTGGCAGAATGACATACTAAGTCTTTAAGGGCGTAACGGACGCATACATATGATATGCAGAGCTAAGATAATACTGTAGCATAATTATTTTGTACCATCGTTCACACGTCTGGAGACACGAATTTGCATAATTATTTCAAGGTATGCTTGTTGTTACCTGTTGAGTTTTTTGTCGCTCTGTTTTGTTGAGTGGAGAGGATGTTGTTTTGTTTGTTTATTTGTTTGTGTGTGTGGGGGGGGGGGGGGTTTGGAGGGTTTTTTTTAAACTTAAGGTAAATAAAACAGATTTGAAAAATCTGTACTAACAACGAAGTAATGCTACTTTGTTTTCAAATGGCCTACAAAAACCGCGTCCAATAGCCAGAATGCGCTTCTTCAGTGAGTTTTATAGTTTTTTGTTTTGGTTTTTTAAACCTGACTCACATCTTGCGTCAACATAAACACCTTTCTGCATCTTTCGAAACAAATGCTACTCTCCAAGATATCCTTTGTCCAGGAAATAAATGTTTCTGATTATTAGTTCCCTTTTTTTGGAACGTGCCTAATGGTATTACATATTTTTGCTTTTTATTTTCTTAGAACATTTTTTTAAATAAAGAGGGCAGTGGGCATTAATTCTTTTTAATGTGTGTATAACCATGCTCATCACGCGTGACTTGACAACACAAAAGTTAATTATTATCGTCTCGGGTTAATACCGCAAGTATTCTAAACTTGAAGAAACACGACTATTTCTCCAACTTCGACACACAGTACACACACTCACACACACACACATACACACACACACACACACACACACACACACACACACACAC
>NW_004797495.1:124301-143479 GCF_000002075.1 Aplysia californica | reverse complement strand
GTAGTATTTCAGGTTTCAACATTTTCAGAAAAATCAGAAGGATTAATATGTGTATTTAATTGTATTTGAATACAATTTATTTTATAGTTTTGGAATCTGACTAAGATTCCCACGTCTTTACACAACAGTCTTGTTGATTTGGTTGCTTACTTTACTGATTTATCGATCGGCTGTATATAAACCCTAGGCCAAGAAACATATTATCCACCTGCAAATTACATGGACTCTTTTAATGATGTTGTGTAGTGAGCAGAATTTCCTTATCACATTTTTTGAAAACGTGTCCACTGTTACTTCTAGAAAGGTAATTTCTAAAATATTACTCACCAACATTTTGAATAAAGTCGAGAGCAGTTCCCAGAATCGGCCAACCTCTAGAACTGGGTATTGACGAAAAAGGTTTAGGATCCGATTTTGCGGGTCCACAGTTTGAATCCTCTTGTAATAATTGCTCTTTGACTGCTGTACAAGCATTCCGAATCGGAGGACCAAAATTAGTACTGGAAATTTTGTTGATGAAATATGGCCTCCGTAACATTTGGTTTTCTAAATGACGAAATTTGAAACACCGACCCGAGCACCAGGAAATCATCACATTCCTGTTTCCAAGTACACTGGACATCATTAAAGTTAGTCTTGAAGAGGTTGGCTTACCCCCTTGGCATAGCTAGCTGCAAATTAAACAGTGAATATAGAGTCAAAAATATCCTAAAAGTTGTTTTTGGGTTTTTTTTGCTACAAGGTTATGAGACTTCTGCTTACTTAAAAATACCGTTGGCACTTTGTGAAACGTGTTTGTTGGGGTGAGCATAGTGGTAAAATGATGTGATTCACGCCGTAATTTAAATTTTTCTTCCGTACTTATTCCAAAAATTGTGTAATTGAGTAATCAAACATTTGGAAAAGAGCCCAAATTTGTTTGGCCTCGAGAAACGTTGCGCTAGTTTAGAAACACTAACATGAACTGAACATAATATTAGAAACGGGTCGGCAAAGCGGAGGATTACGTAACGTATTTTATTATTCCAAAACTATGGTCGATACAACAGGAACACAAAGAGGGGGCTCTCGTGGCCCAAAGGTTAAGGTGTTCGCCTCTAGTTCAAAGGTCTCGGTATCGAATCCGGGTAGCGACGGAAACATTTTCTTCTCTAAAATTGTCTCCTTTCACCTTCTTTCCTTCTCTCTTGCAATATTCTGTCGTCTGCTTCCGTCTCCACTTTCTTTCCCCACCCCCTCACCTCCTTTGCCCACTTCACTGGACTCCTGACTCTTTCTGCAGCCTTTCTACTGGTACTTCTTGGCTCCTTCTTACTGCTGTCTTTCAGCCACACCCCTGATCTTCTGATAGGAAAGATCTACACCTAGCCTTCTCGGATAAGGGCGAAAAATCTCGGAGGTCACGTGTGCAAGTTGTGCACGTTAAAGATCCCTTGGCGGTCCAAAATCGATAAGAGTAGGCTTCGGCCGCCACCCAGGCAAAATTCAAAATTTCCTACCAATTGAAAATGTTTAATGTGTTCCGCGCGCTGTTATGATCGTATGCAGTTGCGAGCGCCGTAAAACATTTACCAAAACATAAAAATACTCCAAGAGTATGTCTCTTTATGCCCGACGCGACGTCGCGTTGCGCGCGGTCTTTGTCACTCAAAACTCAATCAAGTAAGATTAAAAAGAACCCGTCTTCTTACAAACGACATGACGTCAAGCCGCGCGCGACCTGCACCTGCGATCGGTCCACACAGCGATCGAGACCTCGTCGTGCGCTTCAGACTAGGGTTCTGACAGGTTTAAAGCATCACCATTGGTCAAAATACCAAGCCAAGGAGTGCTGTGTGATATTGTCGTGCATAATACGGGGTGCTAACTACAGATGGGACCGGTCGCCCCTCTCAGTCGCCTCAAAAACAAACGTGTTTGTTCTCAGTTTCAGGTGATCGAGTCGGGCGATCGGCCCGATCCAGCCGTAGTGGGCACCCCGTCTCGATCGCCTGAAACTGAAAATAAACACGTTTGTTTTTGAGGCGATCGAGTCAGTGGATCGGCCCGATCGGCCGATCCCAGCCGTAGTGGGCACCCCGTATTAGGGTACACATCTTGCGACTCATCGCTAGCGACTGCCTTGCGCGATGCAACGTCGTGTCGCGCATACGGAGACATAGGCTAGGAGCTATCGTCTTTTAAGTTCTTTAAAAATAATGCGATATGTAAAAGCGAAAATTACGTGTCTCGAAAATTGAACTTACTTGAAACAAGAAATACTGAAGTTGGGAACAAAAGATCATGATAGAAGATGTTCTTTGTTACACACTCCCGAGCAAATGTTGTGTAACTACCCCAACACGATTCAAAAAGGCCGTTGTTGTTGTTTTTTTTTTTATACATGCAAGACTCATTTTTGTAAAGCTATTATTGAAACTGGAGCTCAAAGCTTCAAACCATATAAGTAAACATTGAAAACAGAATTCTTATCAAGACACCCTTTGGGAACCCTCTCGTAATCTCACATCTCTTTTTGGATTTCCATCGATACATCGGTTCAGGTTGCTGTTCAGTAGAAATCTGAAATCCCAGTTATTAGTTGTGACACGGCAACAGTTCACTGCCAATTTGGAAAAGTCCAAAGAGTAGTGTAAATAAGTAAGTAAGAGTAAGCAGGTAAGTAATTAAGTAAGTAAGTAAGTAATTAAGTAAGTAAGTAAGTAAGTAAGTAAGTAAGTAAGTAAGTAAGTAAGTAAGTAAGTAGGAGTAAGCAGGTAAGTAATTAAGTAAGTAAGTAAGCAATTAAGTAAGTAAGTAAGTAAGTAAGTAAGTAAGTAAGTAAGTAAGTAAGTAAGTAAGTAAGTAAGTAAGTAAGTAAGTAAGTAAGTAAGTAAGTAAGTAAGTACGTAAATAAGTATTTTCTTGAGTTCAACGCTTCTTTCAACACTGTTAGGTTATTAAAGAGGTGAGACCTAAGAATTTAATGTCCATCTCCGGTAGGACAGAGCAAAATGAGTTGAAAACCCTGAAAACTCCCCAAAATGACCTGGAAAATTCAAGAACGCCCAGCGAGGGATTTGAACCTAAGCCTTGTGACTCAAATGGCCAACAAAAAGGAGGTCGTCTTGCTGACAGCAGAGTATCGTCTCTAAGCGCTCCACAGTCTGTATCAGACCCGAACACCAAGAAACATTTTCGGCTTCAAATCGAAGCAAGCAGTAGATTAAGCGCTCAAATACTATAAAGATGGCAAGATTTTTTTCTCTCGCTGTCAAACTCCGGGTACCCATTCTCACCTAGGTAAAGTAAGGACAATTCTGGTAAAGTGCCTTTCCCAAGAACACAACGTCGCGCACCTAACAGGATTCGAAACCATAATCTCAAATAAGGTGTGGCAAGACAGCAGTTCACACTTTTGTTTGTATTTATTAATATTGTGGATTTTATTGTGACAAGAAGAGAAGTGGTCGCCCCAGAAAAACTTCACCCAGAAATGACCGCCTCATGAAAACATTGTCCCGCGTTCACCTACAAGTTTTTCAAGAAAACCAGAGCTGCATCACTTAGAAAAGGTACTAAAGTGAGTTGCTTAAAAGGGGGGGGGGCAACACCCCCAAAGTCACGATTCAGCTCAAAATTATAGATTTTGAGTTGTAGGCATATTTAGCTTCCTCAGCCTCTCCTGCAACTATTTCATCGCATAAGAACCCCCCAAAACCGTCTTTTGTCCCATACCTGGCATGTTTGTCACCACCATTTCCTCATAAAGTCAATATTTTATTTTATTTATCGGCCGTTTTCTCATAACGCGACTTTTCTCTATACTTTTTTGAATAACTCCACTATTTTTCATCCAATCTTCATGAAATTTTCACAGAAGATTATATAATACTAAAACTTTGTTTGTTTAGAATTTTGTTGGTGGTGTCTGGAGTGTGGATTTTCACGGATTTTCTTGCAAACTTGAATGCTATCTCAGGAAAAAATTCATTAAAAATGTTCTAATTCGTTTAAGAAAAAAACAACAGGCAAATTTTTAGATCTAATGTTTGTTAACTCGCATGCAAAAAAACAATGAATTTCCATGAGCAATAAGTGGGGTATTCATTACGTAAGACATGAATAATCCAATATGGCCGCCGTATCCATGGAAAGGAAACTTTTTATCAGATTTGATTGTGGATTTCAAGACTCCTTACTATGATTGTTGTATGTGTGAAATTTGGTATAATTTACAGTAATAAGCGAGATAGCCTTCAGGTGCAGCCCCGCCCCGCCCGCCCCCCCCCCCCCCCAAACAGTTTCACGCCGGTTGGTTGATGAATTACGTCTCAAATCTTGTAAACCATGCCGTCAACCAAGACAGGCCGTGGATATGAGAGAGACGTGGCTGGCGTTTGCAAGAAACCACGAGCACTTGACTGGACAGCATTGAGAGAAGGTGATGTTTTAAGATGAATTGACTTTGCAGCAGTTTGTAGTTCCGCTGTGCCATGTAAGGAGGCCAACAGGGAAAAGATACGCGCAAAGGATACCTTGATGACAATGAAACATCCACCTCGTCCAATGATCTGGGGCTCAATTTCAAAGTCTGGCCCTACAAGATTATATTATTTGGAGACTGGAATGACTGTGAATGGCCAAAGGCACTTGGAACTGTTGCATAACAAATTGGAAACACACATGCACCTTCACAGGGACAAATTTTCCATGCATTATGGCGCTCCACGCGACAGAGCAAAGATAATGCAAGAATACCCTTACAAAGGTCAAGGTCACGACCTTAGAATGGGCTGAAAATAGCCCTGACCTCAAACTTATTGAAAATCTCTCAGAATTCATGAAAAGTATGGTTCCAAACAAACAGCCGTCCAGCAAAAAGTCGGAAGGGGTGCAAAAGGGAGGTACGGACACATGCATTTCCACTCGGAGGATAATTATTTCCAAACCCCAAAGTCAAGCACCCTAGCACACCGTGTCCTATTCTAATGGTCATCCATGCTACAGGAGGACACACAAAGTCATGATTTTTATCAAAACTATTCCACAACTGCATACCATAAACATATTTGAAGCTTTAAAGCAAGTGTTTTCATATTACTAAACATTTAAAATGATCAGGTGGTCTTGAACTTTTGGCCACGACTGTAATTCGGAGCTTGCACTGGGTATTAAGTGATGGCTAAAAAGAGGATAGATTCTAGCTGTGGGTTTTAGCAAAATTAAACGCGTTTTCTTGTGTTTTTACAGGATCAGTAGTTGGCCCTCCGACAACTGGCACTTTTTGGTAGACCAGACTTACGCACGTCTAGTCGTTTAGTCGCAATTATATATCGTCGGCGGAGAATTCTAACCGTCCAACTCCGATTTCGTAAATTTTACAGGAGAGACAAAAAAATGAATTCAAAGGCTCTTATGGGGATTTACTGTCTTTAAATGCGCTAGACTGGAATACATGACTCTACTTTTAAGTATTTAAAACAAAATTGCCGAAATTTTATTATTTTAAGTCCTAAACCAGAGTTATACGGATGGACCGCTCAGTTTTGGATTTCTAACCGTCCAAGTGTCGACGAACGAAATGTTCGTTTAGAATTCTCCAACCCGGCGGGGAAGCCACGCGCTTCGTTACGTCTAACTCGGTCATCGTGACACGTTACTGTTACCGAACAACTCGAAATGACTACACCTGCAGTCAATCCAATAGGAAACCTACTATAAAAGTTTTAATTAGTACTACATAGTACTGTAGATCTAGAATCTAAAAATAATACTGTTATTATATCTGAAACTGAACGTCGCACTTTATTTCCACATAATTCTAATTAGGCAATGGGCTTGTCGACAGATTAAGTGCGTCGTTAAGTTTTTACTATAAAGCTAGTATTTGATCCTCCATTCTCAAGGAAATTGTGAGAAGGATTGGTTTCTTGTCTAGCTACAAGAGAGAGAGAGAGAGAGAGAGAGAGAGAGAGAGAGAGAGAGAGAGAGAGACAGAGAGAGAGAGACAGAGACAGAGAGAGAGGGGGGTGAGGGCAGAGAAGAATTTCCGTATATATACGAATTGTCTTCATGGAGCTTCTTTTATGGCTACTTTTTTCCAGTTTGAAGTGCAGATTCTGTCGCAGTGCTTGCTCTCTAGTCACTAGCATAATAGTTCTTTCATTTATCATTTACCTCCATGTTTTCCTGTCCTCGGTTATTTCTTCACTGATGCTGACATCTACTCCAAGCTTAGGTAATCTGTTTTTGCAGATGTCTTTGTACCTCAATTTTGACCTTCCCCTTGGTCCCTTTCCCTGGGCAAGTTGTCCATAGAGAAATTGCTTCGGAATCCGGTTGTCGTCCATTCTCTTGACATGGCCCAGCCATCTCAATCTTCTTAAACACAGGATTATTTGTAGGGTTGATTCATTATGAGCGACAACAGCAGCATCACCGGCAAAGAAAAGGTCTCGTATTCTTGTTTGGTTTGTTGATTTTGGTCTTGGCTCGAAGTTGAGCAAGATTGAAAAGCGACCCATCAGTTCTCCAGTGGGAGAAACTGAAATGCTTCTAACTCTAAAAACATGGTTTAACTTGGTTGGAAGACTCTAATATGATTTTTTTAAAGCTCAAGTAAACCCCATATAATGCTTCTCCACTTAATGTATGGCCTAATTAAATAACACATTTTACATAGAAAGTCATCAAGATGAGGTATGCCATAGCAGCATCCAGTGTCAACAGGAATGAATTATCCTCTTGTCCAAACACCATTAAGACGCTTTAAAATGCTCTACCCAATGAAGCTAAAGCTCTGGTTAGCTAAAAAATAAACTACATAAACCAAAACACAATACACTGCATATCAAATTAGACTTAACCGTGGGTTTTAACTTGCGCACTGGTGACGTACTCAGTTCTAGATTGTCATAGAACTTGTGGTAGTCAGATGGCACAACAGACTTCATTTCTTGCATGTGTTATTAAAGTTCTCTATGGACGAATTAAACTTTCTACCCTGGTACAGAGGCAGTCCCTTCATGTCTTTATGGAGAATGTCTGTGGGCTCGCCGCGCTTCAAAGGCAGATGTGACCAGTCATCATCAAATCCCAGTTTGTATTTAATTTGACCATCTGGTGTGAAAACTCTGGTTGGTTAGTTTGATGAAATCAGAAAAGATACAATGAGTCAAATACTTGACTACATATGGCTTCACTTTCCTACTTTCTTCCATTAGCCTGACATAATCAGCTGGGTAGTAGATGTGCTGTGAACACTGTCCAACTCCATCTGTGTATAGCCCTTCTCTAGGAATGTTAATGTTACAGTTTTACCTTTGACAGAGCTGAAATGTAACAGTGCAGAACTCATTGTGACTTTGCAGTTCTGATACAACCACATCCATCTGAATATAATGATTTGGAGTCAAATCAGATGACAAAAAATCAACCACACAAGGAGCAAATTTATTTGCAGTCAGAGCACCTTCGAATTCATTTGAGACATAACATACACATACCCCCCCCCCCCACACACACACACTCATACTTTTCTTTATACAAACGGCGGTACACTGCCTGTAAGCTCTGGAAAACAGGTTCCAAGTATAACTTACTGGAGTCCCTCGGCAATAGTGAGATGGCAACTTGGGCTGATCACGAAGAAACTGTTTAAGTACCTTTGATGCTGTAGTCTCCTCCCTAACCCTTTTTCTCTGAACTGGAACCTCACCCTCTGCTACATCCAACCCACATGTGAGAACAATGTGAACACACTAGTAACAAAGTACAGGACTTAAGAAGAAAGCCGTGCACACTTTTACTCTGGCCCCATTCACTCGCAGATGGTACTTCATGGACCACGATCTTCTGCTTTCTCTTTCCTTTTTCTCCACAGGCTCGACACAGTCGACCAACCCTTTAACAAAAGCAGCCTTTTCTGATTTTACATTTTATTTATAATCAAACGCCTCCTTCAGAGCAAAACGTTATCGCCGTGATCCACAATGGCGGGCAACCTAAACGAATTAGACGGTTAGAATTCTTCAGTCACGGAAGCCAGTCGGAATATACGGTTAGAATTTCTCTTTAAAACAAGACTTTTGTTTGTCAAAATTGTTCTAGATTTTAATAGGACGTAGCCATTCGTTATGTCGATCTATTTTAAGGAAAAAAGCAATTCGAGAAAATTTCGAGTTAGACGGTTAGAATTCTCTGCCGACGATATGCCCTTTAGCATGGTAATTTTGCTGCACAGAAGCTACACTTCGGAGTTACTATTTGTGAGGTAAGGCTTAATGCTGTGTGCTGTTGAGTAAAAGTGTGTGTGCAGCCATTGCAGAGCTATCCAAAAGGTCTGGCGAGTACGATTTAAGAAAGTAGGGGTTCAATTCTGCCTTGAAGGGCGTTGATCAACGCATTACAGATAGGTAAGTTCTTGAAACCTTAGAAATTGTGAATCACAAATATTACAACTGTGGACTATATAATATATGTATATGTTAATGATCTTGATTTATATAACAGCTGTTGCTCTTACTCATAGAGTTACTACGTATCCATTCGTATCTTGCATGGAAAGAAAGCACATTCATATTACACCCTTATACAATTAGGCTCTATTAAATTTTGAATATAATTATCTGTCATTTTATCCCAAATGTCACAGACAGTTGCAAACAAAGGGTCTGAATAGGGAACAAAGTCTACGATTTTCTTCAGCTGCTGTTTCATAGGACTTCACATACCTGTAGAATTCATATCGGGGTTATTTACTGGTGATCACTCCAATATTGATATGATATGGCTTTCCAAGAATTGTCTAGTAGCATTGGCCCTTTGAGAAAGTGCATTGCCATGCATGGAGATGTCTACTTGAATGACACAGTGGCGAAAATCAGGGTAAGACATGACGTTTCAACACTTGCTCGATGTAGTCCACTAAACCAAGCCATCAAGTGATTCTCACGTGGGCGGTTTTGTTCATTCCATCCCAGACCGCCTTAAACCATGGCAGTTTCGTGTCCTCTGTTCCTCACTAACAGATGATTAATCCAAAATCTAACTAACACAGGCCATGTGCAAAAAAGGTTTCGTGCTCTACTCGAAGCCGATAGCTCCTAAACAAAAACAAAATCATACTACAATGTAATGAGTCCATGTAATGTTAAGTCCAGGTTTGGCGTGGTATTTGTGACTGACTAATCAGTTTTCTAATCTGTTTGAAAATATCCCCAAAAAATACTGTTCATTGTAGAGACAAGAATATTCTCTTTTCATTTGATATTCAATACGTGTCCATTCCACCAATGTTGATGCGCCTCAATACACACGAGAACATACTTTCCGTTTCTTTGATTTCGCACAATTTTGCCAGGCCTGACTTTTTACGGTAAGTTTTTAAGTGACCATATCTCGGGCGTCTCTTAACATAGATGAATTATTAATGTGTCAGATGATGCAGAATGTATTTAGCTTTAAATTGGTGTGCTGGATGAGTGGGTAGTGCAAGACTTTAACCCTATAATCGGGTGATTAAATTTTCAAGTTTCTTTTGGACGCCACTGTATATGGTGTGGGGTTAGCCTAGGTGCATCGTCGTCGCAATCAGAAGACGTAAGTTCGACTTTCGTAGGGTAGGGAGGTTTGCCAGTTGGTCCGTTGTGTCCCTCTCAGCCCAGGTTGGTCCTGACAGGGCGGGAGTAGCCCTCCTCTCATATGAGCTAGATTTCGTGAATAAGGGCGTAAAACATCAACTATTGCATATTTTACTGTTGTTAGCATCCTGAAGGAAAAAAATATATTCTGTTTCGTAAAATAAAAAAATCAATAAACAATAATTGATTCCTGCCATGCTTTTATTTGTATTTATTGCCCTTAATTATCTCTTCAACACCAGGAATTGCAGTGCAGCTATGTCAAAGTAGTTGACCTTCATCCTCAAGACAATTCAAAGTGATATCCACCATGCAAAGCCAACTCAGAATATCTTTTGTGTTTGTGGCCCTAAAAGCCTTGAGGGCACAACCCACATCACGGTGCTTCCAGATTGGACTGTCTGGTCGTGGATGTGCACACAGCCTGTCTTTTAATAAGGGTCTTCAATATAGTGATGTTGCTCATCCTAGAAAGGCTAGCATGGCTCTTCAAGAGATGGAGCCTGTGGATTCAAACTCGGAACCCATTCGATCCGTCTCTAAACCATTTTCCTCTATGCCGACGCCTAAAGGCTTGCCCTACCTGGGTTCTGCTCTAGAGATTGCTAAAAATGTTGGTAAGTTCTTGGATTGTTGGGGTTCTTTTGGCTGCATTTATACCGGTTGTTTTGTTGAGTAACTGGAAGCCTGTCTTTTAAAAGCACTTGAGTGTCTTGAGCAAAAGGAGGCTAGCTTATGAAGTCTTAAAGGAACAGAAAGTGCACTTTAAAATGTTAACTCACAATCTTACCTAAGAATACCGGTATCAGATTTTGAAATATATTTCCCATTCATGAATTTTCAACAAACTGAAGGGTTTATACGACATGGCATATTCATTTCGGTTCTTATCAACATTTTCTTCGCCCCGAAAAGTAAAGTATGTTTCTTGCCCTAGTGAAAAACATCCGGGTACACCATTAGTTCCCTGTAGGGTTGTAGCCATGCCTTACTGCAACAGGAAATAACGGGCTGAAAACGTCGTGATGTGCGAAAACACGGGGGTTATACTTTACTTTGAACGTACTTCCGAACAAATCTTGAGCTTCAAATGATCGCTCTACCACATTGTGTTTTCAAATATGACTGTAGCCATTTTAGTGCACATGCGACTTTTTAAATGACGAATTAGGCCATTCTAAATATAACACTCGGAGAAAATATTGGCATCTCATCGTCATCTGTAGGACTCTTGGCCAACACCAGTGGAGCTGTATTAATCCTAACTAAAATGGTATGTATAGTAATAGTAACCCCCCCCCCCCCCCCCCACCCTTTCCTTAAAATCTTTCTTTTTTTAGTTTAAAAAAGAAACTATGCACATTTCTCTTGTTAACGTCTTCCCTTTCGCAGCATTTCTGAAATCTTAATCATGGACATTTAAAAAACAAACAAACCACAGCCGGGAACTAAATCACAAAACTTAATCTTTTTACCAGTCTGTAGACATTAAACACAATGTTCCTCTCGTTGCTCCTTTCACAGGAAAGCTGCACCACTTCCACCTGCAGAGAGTTAAGGATTACGGCCCTGTATGGCGAGAAAAAGCTGGAGCAATGGACTTCGTGCATGTGGCCTGCGCTGAGGGAGTAGAGGATATCATTAGGTCTGAATTAGAATTATCTTTATGTCTTGTTCACCAGTGTCTGTGTTGTAGTGGTTAGGCGCTTCGCCTTTGCCCGCAGAAGACTCGAGTTTGATTCCCAGGTGGGATACGTTTTTATCTAGTATCTCAATCCTTCTGGAGAGATGCTGCATCCCTGTCAGCTCAGATTAGCCCGCTTCTTAAATGATCGAAATTATGTCGGGGGGGGGGGGGGTGGTAAAACACCTACATGTATATTTAAAAGAAGAATTAATATATTGTTCTTTTTATCGTCGTTGTTGCAGTTTTTGCCGTGTTTACTTCTGACAATGCCAGTCTCCACCGCGCTCCCCCCCCCGAAAAAAAACAATACAAGAACATTAATGTTTTTATCTCAGACCAGCCCTCACATCTAGAATTAAAGAACATTGTTCTTTCAAGTATTCTTATAAATTTCCGAAATATGTTCAGTGGTGACCTTTATTGCAGTATTCAGGTCTAATCAATGGCAAACCTGAAACAAAATAACCGTTAGCGCAACCATTAAAGATGTTCCACAATGTTAATGGCTGTTAACAGGAATGCAATATAAAAATATTACTATCATTGCACTGCACAATAATTTCAATGTTTAACATCCATTTCAGATGTGAAGGAGCTACTCCATTTCGAATGCCGGTCGTTCTTCATACAGATTACTACAGAGCCAACTCCAGACCCGAGGGTATCCTTACATCGTATGTGTGTGTGTGTGTGTGTGTGTGTGTGTGTGTGTGTGTGTGTGTGTGTGTGTGTGTGTGTGTATTTGTGTGTGTGTTTGTTTGTTTTGTTTTTGGCTGTTGTTTTTTGTTTGAACATTCTGGGTTTCTAAGAAGAATTTGTATGGATACCTACGTTGTGGAGGACCTTCGAGTCCCCTTTTTTGCTTTACTAAATTGTTGTCTCCTTTATGTGAACTAGCATCGTCAGTAAAGTCAGCTTATTCCAGCACTTTTAGCTGTAATATGATATATTGATAATGATATTGATAATGATAACTATAATGATGTTAATGATAATAATGATAATATTGATGATGATAATAACAGTAATAATAACAATAACGATGATGATGATGATGATGGTGGTGATGATGATGATGATTTTTTTTCGTTTCCTTAATGGGTCTGACGGACTTCACGAAGAAATCTTCGAGCGAGAGCGAGGCTCTTTTTCGGCTCCATTGTCAACAAGCTTAACGGCACCTCCACTCGTCCAAATAATGATGATGATGATGATCATCATCATCATCATCATCATCATCATTTTTTATATTATTATCATTATTATTGTCATTATAATAATTGGTAATAATAATAAAGACGATAGCGATCATAATAACAAGACAGTTATAATAATAGTAACAATAATGGCTATAATATAAGCAGCAGTAGCAGCAGTAGTAGAAATATTTGCGATTGAAGGAGGTGGCATCGCCTGGTGTCATAGGTAAAATTCGCTAGAAAATGGCAGCTAATGTTTCGTGATTCCCAATGCTGGAGTGGACTTGAAACCTGCAAATTTACATATTTTGTGCTTTTGATTAGCTTCTTTCCGTAAAATTCAAATAAGAATGTATTGTTAAATTGACGTAAACGGCGTTTGACCGAAAACGACAAAAATTGCCTTACGAGCTTGACAATCTTCAACTGTTGGTTTCTTCGATTTCATTATTTTGACGAGCGCCTGTTTTCACCACGGTGCGATACAGTTATTATAAAAAGAAATCGGATTGGGAAATAACATGTTCAATATTTGTCTCTAAATAGCAATGGTCAACAGTGGCGTCGCATGCGGAGTGCCCTCGAAAAACCCATCCTGAAGCCCAGTTTACTAAGTAACCACGTGCCCACTATGCACACTGTGTCTTCGGACTTTGTGAAGAAATTGGACACTCTACGAAATGACCATGGTTATATTACTGACGTACTATCAGAGCTCT
This sequence comes from Aplysia californica, assembly GCF_000002075.1. NCBI lineage: Eukaryota > Metazoa > Mollusca > Gastropoda > Aplysiida > Aplysiidae > Aplysia > Aplysia californica. The sequence continues at coordinate 130,251 of NW_004797495.1, read as the reverse complement.
TCAAGTGGTCGCTTGAAGGTAAGATTCCAGAATTGTACAGCCCAATAGATTATGCTGGGAAAGATGACAGAGTGGGATTTTTTTATGTCTACATGTGTGAGGAATGTTATGGTCATCGAGAAAAAGACAGAATCGACAGCTCAGTTTGTATTGTCTGGTGATAAGCTACGGTGCAGTTACCTCTAATTAGAATCATGAAGAGATGTTATAAAAAGGCTTGTTTTGAGAAGTTTGAAGGCTGTGTATACACTTTGGCTCTGTGGTATTGAAGATGGACATGACATATAATTTGGCGGTCGATATTAAATAGCATTGCATTGTTTGTACAGTTGATAAAGCCGTTCACTGCCGTCTTGAGTTCCTCACCCAAGCTCCTTTCTTTAGACTAAAAGAACAAACAGTGCCTATTGATTGTCGCATTTTGTGCATAGATTTATGTAAATATTTTTTCTTAACATTCACAGCAATGTATCCATCAATAAACTGCTCTCCAGATTAGTAGATAGATTTATGGATGGAAGATTGGATAAATGAGTGGGTAGATTGGTAGGTGAATTGGCGGTTGGACAGGTCAGACGGTTGATAGGTAGGTAGGTAGGTAGGTCGATATAATTTTTATATATATATATATATATATATATATATATATATATATATATATATATATATATATATATATATATATATATATATATATATATATATATATATATATAGAGAGAGAGAGAGAGAGAGAGAGAGAGAGAGAGAGAGAGAGAGAGAGAGAGAGAGAGAGAGACTTTACTTTTTCCTTCTGTTTCGCACAGACAGGCAGACATATGGCATAACACACAGACAACCAGTCACACAAACAGACAGTTAGGTAAATAGATAGACTGGCAGACTATAATCTATCCTTTTTGTTTGCAGCTGCCAGCGTGGTTCTTTACAACAGGAGATTAGGCTGCTTTTCTCTCGAGCCCTTGCCAGGTATTAAGGACTTCATTCAAGCAACAGCGATTTTAAATACTCTCATGGGCGAATCTCTGATATACCCCTTGTTTGTTCTGAAGACATTTAAGAGGAAATGGAGGATTACCTTCAAGGAAGCATTCGATAAGGTTGTTGCTATAGGTGAGTCTTTATACTAGTCTAGTTTTGATACGGTTTTCAACTTGCAGTTTCCCTTTCGTGGGAGATATACATTTTTCTTAAAATTCCAAGCAATGTATACATCAATAAACTGCTCTTCATTAAATTATTCTCCCAGCTTCTGACTGGCGGCTCCGTTGGTAGGGCTAATGTTTTCTTTTCCCATTTGTTCTTTTTCGTCGCCTTGCTTTTCGTCAGATTCTAAATGGAAAGCGCTCCCCTCTTTACTCGCCCTGCAAGTCCAGCTTTATTTCCTCCATCTATTTTGGTGGATACGTTTTACTAGCTTGTATCTTTTGTAAACTCCAACTTTTGTCGTCTGGATGGGGGCAGTTTTGTTTTGTTGTTTTTTTGTTTGTTGTTGTTTTTGTTGTGTTTTTCTTTGGGGGGGGGGGGGGGGGAGTCAATCACTCAAACACTTCGAGATTTATGCGACATTGTCTATTGTGCAATATTTTAACTGAACTTTCTATTACTGGTGTTGTGTTGCAATCATTTTGACAGTCGGTATGTTTACGTTGTGAACAAATGGCTTAATTTACCTGAACTACGATTACTTGGTAAAGAGAAATATTGTGTGACTGGAATGATATCACTCAACGATGGAGTTGCTTTGACTCTGACAAAAACACGCAAATGTATGGAATCGAATAACATTATGACATTGAATAATACAAATACCAATGGATTTTTTAATCGTGGAGAAAAAAAACAAACTCCCCTGCTGGTGGGGGGACCCGTAGTTTTACTATGGGGGAGCAAAGAATACACCTGCCGTGATACTGCGTGACGTAAGAGGCGACTAAAAGTGCATAGGTCTGGCCGCCCGAAAAGTGCCAGTTTGCGGAGGGCCAACTACCCAACCAAGTAAAAAACAGTAAGTTACAGAAACACGGACAAACACAGCTTTTTATTTTTCGATCTTGGGAGACGGAGGAGCTTCTGCATCAGCAGGAACAATGAAGGACAGCGGATGCACAGAAGTCACTTACAGGATGGGAACCACACGGGGAAAGGATCATCATGGCTTCATTCACTACAAGGAGTCACAGAAAGCGATGTACAGAAAAGTGGGAAGACATGGAATAACATCAGGAGGCTAGCCCGGGATAGAGAAAAGTGGAGGGTGTTTGTCCGTGGCCTGTACCCTGGTGCAGGGAGAGAAAGGCAATGATAATGATGATGTAAAAACAATACCAAAAAAAAGAGGGATCGCTGTTCCTTTATTATTTGTTACCGCGTTTGTGTTTTTTTTAATTCCATCAATCGGTTTCTGTAGTTTAAGGGTTAGGGTTTTTGCCTTGACATACATCAGCTTACATTCGATTCCCTCTTGGAGACTTTTGGGATTTTTGTTCTTTGTTGTTTAGTTGATATTTATTTTATATATTTTCAAAAATTTTAATCGAGTATTTCCATCTGCTGCAATGTAAGTCCCACTCTGCCAGGCGTGGCTCTGACAGGCAAGGTCTGAGCACCACGACACTTATATTTCTATATTTTTATATTATGTCGAGGGGCGGGGTAGGGCCAGGTGAAACATATTCATCAGCACGAATACGCCTACCTGAAGGCGGACCCCACCTACACATATACCGTAGGCGTTAAGCGTGAGTACCTATGCTGCTTGACAAAATCCTCGCCCAAGAGGTATGGACAAAAAAAGAGCAAGACAAAAGACCAAGTTTGAAGGGGTTTGGGGCAAGGGGGAGGGTCGGTGTGCTGTCCTTGGGGAGGGGGAAGGGGGGGGGGCATTTTCCCTTTCTAATTAACAGAAACGATAGAATAATATTATTATTGTACAAAAGGCACCTCTCAACCAGGAACCTACGATTCCTGTATAGGAAGCAGTGGACTATTTATGCAAGGACTGACTTGGTGAGCTTTGTTCCGGGGGGGGGGGCTTGCTTTTACCGTTCAAAGTAAGTCAAATTTTAAAGCAAAATATGGCATCAAAGGACACATGTTAGATAATGTCAGAGTTCTATATACCAACAGCAGAAGCTCAGTAAGAACAAAGGACGGCAATACAGACTGGTTTAAACTAAAATCTGGAGTATGACAGGGATGCATTCCTTCTCCCCTCCTGTTTATAATATATATGGACACAATAACGCAAGACACAAACCAAAGCCCAGAAAGCCTAAATGAATTTCTGTTTACAGACGACCAATGTCTTATTCATCATGACCAAGAAAGCCTCCAAAATCACACAACCGAACTCAAAAACACCTGAGAGAAATTCAACATGAAAATAAGCACATCAAAATCAGAAGTTATGAAAGTGAGCCGAAACCATAGTCCCCTGAACATCCATGTCAATAGTAAACAACTGAAACAAGTGAAGGAGTTTAAATATCGTGGCAGCACTTTTTCTGAAAACGGGTCCATAGACTGAGAAATAGAAATGCGAACTCAAAAAGCCAAAGGTGTCACCTACCAGCTCCTGTTTCATCCAAACATCTCCATGGACACAAAGAGACAGCTTATCACCTTAATATTCATGCCAACATTATGTTATCAGTGCCAGACCTGGACCTTAAGTAAAACCCATGAAAGCAAAATCACTGTAAGCGAAATGAAATGTCTCCGCATAACCCTTAACATCACACGACGAGACAGGCAGAGAAATGAGTAAGTAAGAGCAGCTATCGGCACTGAGTCCTGCCTGCGTAACATAGAAGACAGACAGAGGATAAAATGGTTTGGCCACCTGTTACGCATGTCACCTGACCAGCCAGCCTCGAGAACCTACAACAACAAGCACTCAGGCTATAAAGGAAGGGGAAGGCCACGCAAAAGGTGGATCGAGGGTGTCAAGGAAACCCTAAGAAAACATAACATCACAACTGAAAGAGCTGCGGAGCTGGCCTACCATAGTAAACTGCATCTCCCCTCGACGCTTAACGGCAACAGAGGATGAAAAAGTAAAAGTAGTAAGTAATTTAAAAAAACAAAATAGTATTCTTTTGAAAAAATCAGAACGGATTTCAGTATGACTGGGGCTTGTCGAAAAGGTGTCAGTTATTCATTCTAATCTCTCTGCAGGATACATTCGTACTGATCTGACTGAGAACAACATTGTGTAGGCACATCGTTTAACTTGACTTAATCCAGGTTAATTTAGGTGACCACAGCTGTCTGACTAATTTGACTTATTTCAGCTGAGAAAGAAATTGACAAGAAACCGGGCGATCTCAATGCGCAGTCTCTCGTCTCTCACATCATGTCACATGGGAATTTGACGTCATCGGAGATGTATACAAGCGTTACAGAGATAATGTTGGCCTCAGGAGACACGGTTAGTATAATTGTATAGACTTTTTCTGACCTGTAAAGTGCGACTTTACACATGGGGTGGGCAGCATGGTGTTTTGTCTTATGTCATAAGTCAATAAAATTTCTGCTTCCTATATTTTTCCTAAACTGAAAAGTAACTCCAGTTCATGACTTTTCTAGACGTCTTTTTGTTTCTATACCATCCAATAGTCTATCAAATTCATCGTTTTATGATTTAATCTACTTGTAATCACACACAAATATAATTGAATAAGGCATTAACAAATAAAGAGGGGTAAAATATCTTTTGCATGCTTACATTCCTTGCTGGTTTTAAAAATCATCCTCTATCCTTTTCTCCCGACGGTTTTTGGTGTCAAATTGTGAATCCTTGATCTTTTGAGAATATCGTTCAAAAGGGTTGTTTTTCATTTGTTATTCCTAGTTTGATGTCGTCTGCATATTACATAATATACTGATGTGATTGACCCTGTGTATCAGAATTGAAAATACACATTCTACTGTCACTTCTCTTCAAACGTTTAAAGTGACGTGTTGTCTTCTTTTTATTTCAAATATCACATCAGACCTCTACTTGGGCCCACCACACTCTATGGGAATTATGTCATCGCCCGCTAATTCAGGACAAGGTGTACCAAGAAATTAAAACTGTTGTAGGAGAAGTTGAAGAAGTTTCACACTCAACTCTCGGCCGTCTCAAATACACGACCGGATTCTTGAAAGAGATCCTAAGGTAAGCCGTTTACTGTGAAGACATAATGCATCACTCTCCTCGCATGTTATTGTTAAAGCACAACTCTGTACACAAATAAAATATAAAGTTATCAGTGGTAGCATTTATTAATAACCCAATCTTCCCATGGATGTCTTGACACCTGCGCCAAATTCTACTAAATGTTCTTTGAAACAATATGTTTGTCCGTTTCGATTCTTTTGCAGTTTTTTTTTTCTTGTTTACAATCCCTTGTCAATTTGTACTTCAACTATGACTTCAACCCTTTCACTACTACGGCTTCATGGCATGATAGTATAAGAGCGTATAGGGTCCAACTTAACAAATGGAATACAAAAACACTACGAGTAAGCGAGGCTGACGATCGGAGTGATAATGTTAATGTCATTCCTCGTCGTCTTCTTTATGTAGGTTACATCCACCCGTCTTCATGACAGGGCGTGAGCTAAAGAATGGAGGCGTCATCTGTGGCTACCAGGTTCCCCCCGGGGTAAGTGTAAACATGTTTCTACATAGTGGTTGATTCATTGCGAATGTGTTACGGCTCGATCGACACAATTTAGATCATTTAGGAAGTGGGGTGCTTTGACATTGTCTGTCAGGGCCAACCCAGGCTATATGGGTACAGCATATCAGAAAACAGACGGAAATACTCGGAAAAATAGGTTTTCTACATGGTGATTGAACTCTCTTCCTTTGCTTGAATGACACCTAAGCTTCACCCAGCACTGAATAATTATGCTGCGGATTTTGATAGCCGCTGTCAAGCCATCAACGGTCACGACG
>NW_004797495.1:116159-124201 GCF_000002075.1 Aplysia californica | reverse complement strand
TTACCGCAGGGCTGGTACATTCTTATCACAAACGCTTGTGTACCTGCAAGGGGCGGGAGGAGGGACCTGGGGGGTGGGGAGTGGTCTTTTCTCCGAACCTATCATGCTGCCTTTCGAGTTCTCTTTTCTTCCCATCGGTTGACCCAGACTCTGATCCAATCAAACATACGCTGCACGACCAGACCGTTTATTTAGTCTAATAGAGCATTTTATTCTGACACAAAGAACCTTAATTGCTCAAGCTCATTCTCATTACTCTAACACCCTTTGATCAGAAAGTCGAGACATTTTTCGATATTCTAAGTACATATTTTTATCCTAACTTTCAGACGCATGCTACAGTGCCCCTGTACGCTATCGGTAGAAACCCGATTATCTACAAAGACCCTATGGAGATCAAACCAGAACGCTGGATGAGAACCTCACGTGACAGAGAAGTTACCAATACGTTTGCTTTTGTTCCTTTTGGCTGGGGACAAAGAAGCTGTATAGGTAAGTACTGCAAGTTTCTTTTCCTTTTCCATTTTTCCTAATGTTTTTCGGGGCCACTGTGTAAAGTGTTTGAGGAACTGCTCTTGTGTAAACCCAGGGTTTCAGGGTATATTCCCTCCCGTTTTCCATGTTTAGAGGTTTTTTGTTTGCTTCAACAGCTATGGTGTTCGCCTGCCAAAACGGAGATCAGGGGTTCGATTCCCGATAGTGTCGTTTTTTAAATGTTTTCTACACCCACTAATTTAAGGGTAGGTAGGATTAGCACCTAGTCTCCTTGAATAAGGAAGAAAAATATCGGGAGCCATGTGTGAAAGTTCCACACCTTTAGATTGTTTGGCGGTTCTAAAATGTTGAAAAGAATGAGTCATGTTATGACCGCCGTGCGGGCAAATTCCTGGTAAGTATATTAAGAGTACTTTTGAAAACGAAAAATAAGAAGAGGAGGAGGAGAAGAAGGGAAAAGAGGAGGGGGGAGGGAAAGTAAGAAGAAGAAGAAGAAGAAGAAGAAGAAGAAGAAGAAGAAGAAGAAGAAGAACAAGAAGAAGAAGAACAAGAACAAGAACAAGAACAAGAAGAACAAGAACAAGAACAAGTACAAGAACAAGAAGAAAAAGAGAAAAAGAAGAAGAAATCATGATACCAACTGGGTGAGCTAACTGAGCAAGGACTGGTTAGGTCTGTCCACTACACCTGCACTTCGAGTGTGGGGTTAAGAACTATCGTAACTTGACACAGTTTCAAAATATCCATCAACAAATCCAGCGAGTTTTTTAAATCAGTAATAGGAAAAAAATCACTCCCCCAATTCATCTGTGCGTATTGAAAAGCAGTTTTTTTCTTCTCCTGAAAAGTAGGGTTTTTAAGATACGAAAGCTTTGAATCCCAGGCCCGACTTTGTCTACACCAAAAGAAAGTTTCCCAGTTGTGTAGCTTCAGTTTTGGGGGTATCTTGTTTGACTTTCTTATTTAAAGTAAAATTAGCCCACCACACCACTCCCACCTCTCCCTTGATCCCGTCCTTTCCAGTTGGATAAAGGGGTAATTGATAAATCTGCGACATACAATTTAGTAGGTTCAATCCTTTTAATTCCGGAACGGTAGAGGGGTAATACCTATTCCGAAAAAAACTAAAGTATATTAAATAAATTCTTTTTTACCAGTCACTCTTACATGAATTGTTTTTAAGAGCCCTAAAAAATTGATCCTCTCAAACATTCTAGGCTGTGTTCATTGAAATCTTGATCCATTCCAGTTTGCATACAAACAAGAGAGGAACGTAGAAGATGCTGTACTCGTTTATTTTTGTTTTGTTTTGTTGAGGTTTGTTTTGGGGTTGTTGTTTGTTTTGTTTTTTTGTTGTTGTTTTTTTTTGGGGGGGGGGGGGGCTCTATACTGAAACACCTTAAAACGTTTACAAGGGTACTTAGTATTGATTTTTCCTCAGCATTTAATACTATTCAACCGCATATTGTCATTGAAAAACTTCTAGTCGGAGAGTTAATTATTACATCGCAGAATGGGTCCAGGAATGTTTGACTGGCAGACAACAACATGTTAAGCTGAATAGCACAAAATCTGCCACAATCCTCAGGAGTGTGTTTTGTCACCAGTTTTGTAAACAATAATATACTAACGATCATGGAAGTAAGTATAAAACAACACACTTAATTAAGTTCGCAGATGCCTCCGCTATTATCGGATTAATAACACTCGATGAAAAAGAGCATCTCGAAGAAATACGTATGTTTTTTAAATGGTGCAATTCAAATTTTCAAAAAGTGAATCTCTCAAAAACAAAGGAAATGACTTTTTATTTTAGAAGAGAAAAGCCAACAATCTCACCACTCGTAATTGGACAAGAAACAATTGAAATCACGGATTCATACAAATATCTTGGTCTTACAATCGACGAAATATTTACATGGCAAAAACACGTAAACAATATCGGTAAAAAGGTAAACAAGAGGTTGTACTTTCTGGGGAGACTTAGGTCTAACAATCTGAATCCATCCATCCTTCAGATATTCTACACTCCACAATAGAAACTTTGATAAATTGTGGTGTTTCTCGCTATGATAGCAACTTGGGAAGACAGCACATTATAAAAAAACACGTTATAAAAAAGGCATCAACAACGATTGGTAGAGACCTGAATAACTTTGAATATCTGCACAAGACAAACGTTCTAAAAAAAAAAGGTGGAAATAATGCTTAGTTTCCATAGCGATCCTCTGGCATCGGAATTTCAATCATCGACCAGCAGTAGAAGATATATTTCCAAAAAAGCAAGAACAGGCAGATATAGAAAGTCATTAGTACCAACTGCAGTGAGGTTTTTGAACACAAATGTGCTACAAATGAGAAAATGAACAGAGAGAAGGGGGTGGAGAGAGAGAGAGAGAGAGAGAGAGAGAGAGAGAGAGAGAGAGAGAGAGAGAGAGAGAGAGAGAGAGAGAGAGAGAGAGTTTTACAGAGTGTGTTGTTTCAGCTGGGTTTTTTGTAAATATTTTCCTCCACTCTGAATTTTTGTGCTTCAAATTTTTACACAACTTTTTGGAGTCGAAGGAATTTGTCTGGTATTCATTTTAGATAAATCCACAGAGTAGTTTTTCTCTACATAGCACGTAAAAAAAAAAAACCCATTTTCAGCGACGTCCCCATTTTTGTAGCATGACGCACTAGTTCGCATTAGTCCTACCACTAAAAGTCCCAACGATTGCGCCTTATTGCTAGCTGTAGTAGTCTAACAGGCCAACAAAAGTTTGTAGATAGTTCTTCTCAAGTTTTTTGCCTTTTGAGATCATTGTTAAGATTAATAAAGAGAAGAGAGCTTTTTGTATTGAACATTTCCTCACCACCAATTCATTTCGTAAGTTTCGCTCAATGTGCGGAAATAATGTTAAAATGTCCCAAATGCCTTCTTTGAGGTCAAGGATGAAAATGGTCCTTCTGTTAGAACCTGTAGAGAATCAGAACGAAAAATTCCCAGACAAAATTACCACTTCAGGACAAATACACACCGTTCGCATCCCTTTAAACGTCACCAGGGTGCAGTATTCAGTAGATGAGCCCCATGAGACGTCTTTCCGTAGACAATGTCTGCAACTGGGACTTTACTACACACCTCAATGGTCTGCATTTTCAAGGCATCTTTATCTACAACTGTACCATTTTCCTGTTCGCGAAGCTGACATGAATCAGAGGATAGAAATGTGTTCATGATTCCTCCATCGTATTGAAAAGCGTGAACATTTCGTCTATGCTGTCTATTTCGGCAACTCACCCTACCTACCTGTGGTCTCTAGAAACAACTACATACTGTAAGGTATACAGGTATAAAAAAAATAGGGAGCATTAGAAAATATCTATCTGTTGGTGTCACCAAAACTTTAATAACATCACTTATATTGTCAAGGATTGATTATTGCAATTCCTTACTGGCTGGTGTACCTGATGAACAGTTACAACAACTACAAAGAGTACAAAATATTGCTGCCAAAATAATTACAATAAAACTAAAGCATGATCATGTGACTCCTATTTTAAAAGCATTACACTGGTTCCCAGTGAAAGAGCGTATCATATATATAATCTGTTTAACTTGCTACAAGTGCTTAAATGATTTATCACCGGACTATCTAAAACAGTTTTTAACACTCTATGTGCCTCCTAGAACGCTCAGATCATCAAGTGACAAAACAACCCTTGTTAAGCCTAAAATAAATTACAAATCATATGGCCAACGCTCTTTTTCATATTTTGCCCCACTTGTTTGGAATAGGCTTCCAAAAACTATCAGAGAAGCAGAAAATCTAGAAATTTTTAAGAAGAAACTAAAAGGATTTCTAATTCATCACATTTCGATTAGACAGAATCCACCCAAGCTGTAGATCACTGTGAGTTTCTTTGTGCGTATGTGCATATGTACGTATGTGTGTATGTATGTGTGTGTGGTGTGTGCGTGAGTGAATAGGTGTTTGCACGAGTATGTAACACTATGTACCTTTAAAATTGATTTGTAAATCCATAATATGTATCATGTTAAGCGCATAGAGCATTGCATAAGTGGATATGCGCTATATAAATGCAATTCATTATTTATTATTATTTACAGTGTGAGTGGCTTTTAGTACGCATGGTTGGGTGGGTCCTTGTGTTTGGCCACCACTGAACATTACAAACGACGCGTTAAAATGTGTCGAGTCCAAAGACGGACATATAGAGCACTGGTTCTCGGAATTCCAGAATTTTACAGATATTTTTTAAACTCTGTAATAAAAAAGAAATATTGTTTAAATGTTACAGGGATGGAAAGATTAGATTTTGATAAGAAAAGAAAGGGAAAAATCAAACCAATCATTTCATGACTCTCATTACAAGATCTTTTAAATTGGTGGATTTGGCGTCTATATTTAGTTTTTACAAAAGCCATTTTCGTTTTCGAAAATAATTTTTAAAAATGGATTTCAAGCCAAACAAATTCCTTATGGATGAATTATATCTGTTCCAAATTACAACATTCTTGTACAAATTTTGTGCGAGACATTGAGAAAAAAAGTTGTTTAGTTGTTTGGGTTTTTTAAAATTATTTTAATCACCCTGTATTTACTAATGTCCTGTCTTGTTATGTGTATGCGTGTGTGCACCTAACCTTTGTAACATTCCACGGCCATTGTTAACGACCTAGAAAAATGTATCCCTGTGACATTAATAAAGTTTATCATAGTCATTGTCATTGTTACTGTCAATTCACTGGCAATGTGCTGGTCAATTGGTCAAACATAGGCTGTGCTGGTAGACAAAACAGTGTTAGATCTACTGATTGGTTGTTGATCAGTCCGATTTCTTCTTTTTTTTCTAGGCAGGAGGATAGCAACGGCAAACATACAGCTATTGTTGATTGAGGTGAGTTTATAATATTTGTCAACTGTGATGACGAGGGATATCCCCGGCCCTCTTTCTCTTTTTTTTTTGGGGGGGGGATGGGGGGGGGGTAAGTGTTTTAGGGCGCTCGGAACTGCTTAAGGTCATATGAGCGCGTGGGACACACTGAACATTTTTAGTTGGAAGGAAATTTTGAATTTTGCCCGGATGACGGCGAACTCTACAGTAATCGATTTTGGAACACAAAGGGATCTTTGACGTGCACTACTCGCACGCGGGATCTCCGAGATTTTTTGCCCTAATCCGAGAAGAATAGGTGTTAGATCTTGCATACCATAAGATCAGGAGTAAGGCTGAAAGACAGCAGCAAGAAGGAGCCAACCAGTAGCAATAAAAAGGCTGCAGAAAGAGTCAGGAGCCCAGACGAGGAAAGAAACGGAGGTGAGGGGGTGGGGGCAGAAAGGGGAGACGAAAGCAGATGACATAATATTTTTAGAGAACAGGAAAGGAGGTGAAAGGAGAGCATTTTGGAGAAAAAAATTTCGATTGCTTTCCGAATTTGAACCCGGGCCCTATTGAATGAGAGGCGAAGACCCTAACTTCTCAACCACGAGAGCCCCCTGTGTGTGTGTGTGTGTGTGTGTGTGTGTGTGTGTGTTTGTGTGTGTGTGTGTGTGTGTGTGTGTGTGTGTGTGTTTGTGTGTGTATGTGTGTGTTTACATGTCTACGTACACCCGCATGCATTCATAAAATATTAGCTTATGAGAATATGGAATATACATCGTTATGTAAAATCAATATAAGACAAAATAAACAGCACTTTTAATTTTAATTATGAATTTTCTACGTGTAAGGAAGGGAAGGGTGCATCTAATATTTTTCACCCTTCCTGGAATCACCACCAACACCACCAACACCACCAGCATTATCACCACCACCATCACTTCCACCACCATCACTACAATAACCACCAACATCAACAGCAACAGTAGCAGCAGCATCAACAACTAAAACTGCAGCAACATTAGTGTGAACGCTACCACCACCAACAACTGCACCAACGATACAGTTTTATATCTTTAGCCCACTCATTTATGAGGCAGTTTTCGACCCTGCCAGCCAGGCCCCATCCGCGCTGAGAGGAATACAATATCCCAGCAGACAGACGGAATTACTCGACAAAAGCTCTGCCCACACGAGAATAGAACTTGGATCTTCTGTGTGAGACGGCAAAGCGTCTACCGCTACACTAGTGATGCCAGTATGGACAGTAAAACTGAATAACATCACACCGGATCGTTTTAACTACAAGAACAAAAGTTTCTTAAACAACGCCTGCCGACTCAGATGCTTTAAGACAGTAGTAAGAAATGCTGATCTAACCATGGTTGGGGCCCTATATGAAGATGAATTGTGTCGATAGCACCGTAAATCACATGATTAAACTCAAATTCAAAGTTAAACTCCAACTCCAACTTAAATTTAAACTCAACATTCAAACCTAAACTCAGTTTCAAACTCTAACTCAAACTCTAACTCTAACTTAAACTCAAACTTAAACTCAACTTGGCTCCAACCGGAAGGTCATGTGTTAAATTCCTGTCAGAGGCCCGACGTTACGTCTTTCGGAAAGGCACTTTACTCGAATTTTCCTCACTTCACGCAGGTGGAAATGGGTACACGGCTATAGACAGTGAAATATACTATCAGTTTGTTAGTGTTTGAGAACATGAAATCCGCAGCTTACATCGTATTACGCTTCCCGCGAAGCCTGGAACATTTTTAGTGTCTAGAGTCTTCTCGGGTAATAATACTCATAAAGCCATAGAGCATGTTGTAGAGCGTCGATATTAACTACATAAAAGCAATTATCATATTATTATTATTATTATTATTATTATTATTATTATTTATTATCATTACCTCCTCAGCTCCTTCGGCGATTCCGACTGACCAGTGTGACTAAAGAGCTGACGCTTGAGACTCGACTCACTCTTACCCCAAATCCTCCTATGCAACTGACACTAACGCCAAGGGAATAATCTCTATTTCTACACATGTTACTCTCTTGCCAACATCAACCTATGTGTTATATATAAATGAAAGAAGTCTTAAGTCTCTCAAGGGGAGTCCTTTCCAATTTGAACTATATCACCCAATTGTGGGCGATTTAGTAATGTTGGTGGGCGGTGGGGAACACCTGGATAGTGACAGGTGTTATTTTAATGCTTACTTGGTGGTACGACTTGAAGAAGGCCTGAATAAAAAAAGTTAGCCTTCTAAAAGCCGATTCACATGTTGCGGAGTGCGAAAATTGCACGGTGGCGGTTTGAGAAAATTGCACAGACTTAAATGTTTACGTGATTGCGGTGTTTGATAGAGAAAGTGTAGCAGTGTCCTTGTTTTATGGTAAGGTAGCATCATACAAGGATGGATTTTGCCGAACTAGTTCAATAAGTTTTTCCATAAATTGCAGCTGAAAGCTTCACTTTGTTCACTAGTAGTGATTTATGAACCTCACACAGCTAGACTCTTGATCTGCAATCAATCTCCGCTTGCAGTGCAGCAGGAAAACACACTAACAACACTAGTGTGTCGACACGTGGAGCCTACATCTATGTGTGTGTGTGTGTGTGTGTGTGTGTGTGTGTGTGTGTGTGTGTGTG
>NW_004797495.1:102172-104672 GCF_000002075.1 Aplysia californica | reverse complement strand
GACTGTTGTAGGAGAAGTTGAAGAAGTTTCACACTCAACTCTCGGCCGTCTCAAATACACGACCGGATTCTTGAAAGAGATCCTAAGGTGAGCAGTCTTCTGTAAAGAAATTTACAGATTACTCTCCTCGCATACTGTTCAAGCAATAGGCTGTGGACAAAAGAACTCTACAATTATTGATTAAGTTAGAAACATTAATTAATAACAAAATCTTTCCATGGATTTCTTGACACCTGGAGTCAAATTCCTTTAAAATTACTTTTTAAAATTTTGTTTGTCCATTTCGATTCTTTGACATTTTTTTTTTCTTGTTCACAACTCCAAGCCAATGTGTACTTTAATCCCTCGAACATGCATCTGTGTGCTTTGGGTGACCGTACCTTTGACAGTACTTCGGGCGACTCTTCCCCCAACATCTTCCTCCCAACGAAACCATTCACACAACACCTTCCCGCACCCCTTTACCGACGACCATAGGGATAATTACACTTGTGACTATATTCCTCTTCGTCTTCTTCATGTAGGTTACATCCACCGGTCTTCATGACAGGGCGTGAGCTAGAGAATGGAGGCGTCATCTGTGGCTATCAGGTTCCCCCGGGGGTGAGTGTAAACATGTTTGTATACAGTGATTGATTCATTGCGAATGTTTAATGGCACCATTGACACAATTTAGATGCTTGCTTTGGCCCTGCCTGTAAAGGCCAATCCGTGCCTTGTGGGTTATTGCATCCCAGCAGTAAGACAGAAATATTCGGAAAAATAGACTTTCCACATGAGGATTTAATCTCCATTTTTTCTTGTGAAAGACACCTTACCATTACCCAGCACTGAATAATTATGCGGAGGATATCGAAAGGCTTAAAGGTATCACGATCGGTTGACCCAGGCTCTGACCCAGTCAAACATGCTGCACGACCAGACTTTGGAGTTATCCATTTAATGTGTCGAGTAGAACGTTTTACTCTGACACAAGTGCAACTCTTTTCGCTAAAGCTCTTTCTCATTATTCGGACGTCCTTCGATCCGAATCTCTTTAAAATTGCCCTTTTTTGCCTTCCGATTTTTGTTTTAAAAATCTAGAATCTAGACCTATTTCGATCTTTTAAGTGGTAGATATTACTTTTGTTTCTTCACTGGATTTCAAAGTTCTATTCACAGACATAAAAAGGGGCTTTGAGTGAGGAACAAATCAGTTCTTTTAATATCCTTGTGTATTCCAATGAAGAAAACGTAATTCAAAAAAGAAAATCTCTGCACACCACACCCGTTCTTTGCACCCGATGTTCACATTTTTATCATAACTTTCAGACGACCACTGCAGTGCCCCTGTACGCTATCGGTAGAGACCCGAATATCTACAAGGACCCTATGGAGATCAAACCAGAACGCTGGATGAGAACTGCACGTGACAGAGAGGTTACCAATACGTTTGCTTTTGTTCCTTTTGGCTGGGGACAAAGAAGCTGTATAGGTAAGTACTGCAAGCTTCTTTTCCTTTTCCATTCTAACCAATGTTTCTGAGGCCACAATGTAAAGTGTTAAACGAGCTGCTCGTGTAAACAAGTGATTCCAACAATACATTTCTTCCTGTTTTTGATGTACTGCAATGTGTTGGTCTGTTGGTCAAACATAGGCTATGCTGGTAGACAAAACAGTGTTTGATCTACTGATTGGTTGTTGATCAGACTGTTTATTTCTTTTTTTCTAGGCAGGAGGATAGCCACAGCAAACATGCAGCTATTGTTGATTGAGGTGAGCTTATATATTTCATTTCCTCTCTGTATGTTTGTATTATTGTGTCTGTGTATGTTTGTGAGTCGCCCTTACGTTCGTGTGTGTGTGTGTGTGTGTGTGTGTGTGTGTGTGTGTGTGTGCGTGTGTATGTATGTTTGTACACGTATGTAGGCCTATACGTGTCTACGTACACCTACATGCATTCGAAAATTTGATAATGAGGGTATTAAATATACATCCTGATGTATAACGAATATTAGACATGATAACCAGCAGATTTAATTTTTATAAGGAATTTTCTTCGTGTAAGGAATGGATAGTTTTATCTTATATTTTTCACCCTTCCCGGAATCACCACCATCACCACCATCATCAGCAGCACAACACAACAACGGTCGCTACTATTATCACCACAACCATTATCACCACAACCATCACCACCACCAACAGCAACAACAACAAAAACAACAACAACAACAACAACAGTAACAGCAGCTGTAACAATAACTGCACCAACAATATTATACTCTCATATCTTTAACTCCTCATTTAGGAGGAAGGCTTCGGCCCTACCTATCAGGGCCACCCAGACTGAGAAAGATACAACGTCCAAGCTGAAAGACGGAATTACTCGATAAAAATTCTCCTCACACAGGAATATAACTCGGATCCTCTGTGTGTGTCGGCGAAGATTCTAACCGCTACACCACAGACGCCAGTATGGACAGTAAATCTGAATAACAGCACTCGAGTTTATCTTAAA
>NW_004797495.1:92227-96635 GCF_000002075.1 Aplysia californica | reverse complement strand
AAGAAAGAAAGAGCGGGGAGGGGGGGGTGTTGAAGAGGGATTCCAAAACAAGCTGTTTGTGAAATAGTTCATGGTTATGAAAGGAAGGTCCAGGTCCATTACCCCGTTTTATTCAAATTCAGTGACGCGCAACAAGGTCGGACTATTTTACTTCCTACACATCCTGTGTTAGGTCTGCCCACATCATACATGTAAGTTTTCTATGTCGTTGTATTGTATATTGTGTTAGATGCGCCCCTGTGTCGGCTTAAATGTCGTTGTTCACGTTTAAATATAAAGTGAGTTAGAATCTAGGTGTCCTGCGGTATATATTTGGTTATTTCGCGTGTTAATGTGTGAGGCATTTCGTAGTTGATAAATAGCACCCTTGATGCTATCTGGAGATCGAATAACTGTGACCTACAACAATAGTTTTCTGTGTTACCCGATATCTATTCCAAGATTCCGAGCATGGATAACTGCCTACTACAGTACTGCCTAGGGGTTCAGAAACTCTCTCATAGCATATTGCCAATACGAACGTATAGATTACAGCAGTATAACATGTAGGCCTATACGTGTGTGTGTGTGTGTGTTCTACGGAAGTGTGCCAAGGTTGCCGCGGTCGTGTTTTGACTTAGTATGTTAAATGCACACGTTCAGATTAAAATTTAGCTGTGTGTTTCTTTTGTTTTGACGCCTCTGCTTCAGTTGAACATGCGTGATGACAACGAGTTAAAAGTGGAGCTGAAATACAGGCAGAGAGAGAGAGAGAGAGAGTAACAGACAGACAGCGGCACAAGAGGCAGATAAACTGCCAGACAGACAGACAGACGAAAGAGTTTACATCAGCACGAGGAAATGTGTTTTGCTGGTTCCTCTTCAGGTTGCTGTTATTGACAGAAAAGCAGAGTGGGTAGGTAAGCTTAAATCTTTCTTTGTGAAATGTCTCTTCATGGAAATTATCTCCCAATTTCTGTTAAATGCGACCATGTTAACTATAAAAAGTTCCAGCGTGATAAAGATTCACCAGGCATAATTTGCTATGGGATGGGAATAAGTTCCGAAGAATAAATTTCTTGTGGTCTACATGCCTGCTTCTGTGTAGGCATATGTACATGTCCGTGGAAATTACATTTTTGAATATTTTTATGTGGCCTGATTTTTTCCTCCCATTAGTCTGTATTTATAAATAGTTCGGTCATTTTGTATAACCTACAACAAAGGATACGACAGAACGCAGTTCTACTCAAGAACGAAACAGGAAAACGTTGTATTTATAGTATTAGTATTGTGGTGTCACACGTGCTATCTGCTCTGGACCTTCCAGGAGTTAAAAAAAAGATTATCTTTAGAGTGAGCTCAATGTCAACAATGTAAGCTTCGCAAGATCAGACAGACACTGACCTAATATGAAACTCGCAAGAGCCTTCTTACGCAGTGGAGGTGGGTAGTGAAGGGTTCACAGGCTTGAGCCCCCGTCTCCACCCCCCAACTCTATCCCAAAGCAAATGAAAATAACGAAATAAGCAGTTGAAACCGTTATGACCGCATGCAATGAACACAGAGTGATCAACTTGGCGGCTTGCTCGTTTATCCAATCCCTGTTGCCACCGCTTACAACTAAAGTAACCTAACAGCCAATCAAATGTCTTTAGGGTTCAACAAAGATGAACCGGTTCCCAGGGACCCTCGTTAATGAAACTCTTCTTGTAAAAAGGTAAAAGACTTGAAAAAAATAACACTGCATAGAGGGCTCACGCTTTCGTAGCCCTGACAATGGGGTAAAAGTTTACGACACACTTTCCCCCTGCGACACAGTTACCTACGCTCCCATTGGACCTTTGTTAGGTGCTGTCTACTTTCCTCAACTACACAGCCTAATCCAGCTCGTGGAGTGCTGTGTATACATGTTTGCGTGTGTGCCGCTGAGATTTAACAGTTATTAATTACATCAAACCACTTTTGAGGCAACTTCTTCATCAGATGAAAATTAATTAGAGAAATTCGGAGGTGAAGCGGTTTCGTCCCCAGCATCCAGAAGAATTTAACGTGGAACAAAAAGAAGGAAGACGTCAAATGTGACTTCTCTCGTTTGAATGGTTCTCAAAATGCCGTGGCTCGCCGTGAGTATGGAAAAATCACCACTCTTTTTGTTCTTATTGCTTGCTATTTGGTGGTAAAGAAGTGAAAGCACCTAAGCCCCCACCCAAATTATGGTCCACCCACCGCCACTGTTCTTACTGCTGAATGCATAACAGTAGTCATGTGCTTTGATTGCACTGATCGTAATCAATAATTAATTGTAATTATAACTTGTAGCATCAACGATGATTTACAGTTTAGCTGCAGCATGCCCACTGCTGTTATCACGTTATCTCTTTGTTTAAAGTTAAGCAATAGTTTTTTGTTGCCATTTAAAAGCGTGTTTAGTGTGATTCATCAAAGTGTAGAAATGAAACACTTTCAAGGTAGTTTTATATCCGTCTTCAGTCACATCTTACTAGATCTACATGACTGGACTGTTTCAATTAGAATCTTTACAGCCATTGCATGATTTTAAAAAAAGTCTTCTCTACAAAAAATAACCTTAGCCTTAAACGTATTTTTTTCATTTCTAATTGTGGTATCACCCTGTCCGCCTGTCTGTCTGTCTGTTAGCCTGTAGGCATGCCCGTCTGGCTGCCAATGGCTTCTGTGTATCTACTCAAGCCGTTCCAATACATGTATTCATACTGTACTAAGTAATGTTAACTTCCCAGGGCGCATAACTCAAGCCACAGAACCAGATGGCCATGCTCAGCCTGTGCAAGATCCTGTCCAGGCAGTCTCCCCTTTCAAGGACACTCACCAGCCAGTTTTGGAGGACGACAGCAAGTCATGCTAGCTCTTCACCTAAGGGAGATTCGCATCCCGCACAATCAGACTCAGACCTTAAGCCTTTCTCTTCTATCCCGGGCCTCACTGGCTTGTCCACGGTGGGGAATACACTGAGAACACTAAGGAACAATCGTGAGTCTGATATATTTATTTGCGTTTTTGTAAGTGTTTTACGGCATTCGCGACTGCATTATGTCATAATATGACCGCGTAGGGCACATTAAACATGTTCAGTTTGGTAGGAGTTAATTTACCTTATTATTAGGTCAAAGAAGCCCATATTCAGAACAAAAACTATTCATCTCCTGAACTACTAATAAAGATTGATGAGAAGATTAGATCAGTTGCACTTGTTTAATGCTTGAAACCTGGGGGGGGGGGTAATGTATGTATTCAGCCCAGTCTAGGCTCACCCACACTCTACGTCCTGCGGCCCCCCGCCCCCACCCTGCAGATAATTCGAGTTTAAAGGAGCCTTGAAAATTTTTCCCGTTAATCACATCTTAAAGATGGCTCTCTGCGGATCCGAACCTATGTCCTCAGCCCAATAAAGTCCGACATGATACCAACTTAACTATCGACGCACCAAACTGAAGAGACGCTTAGAATTATGCCCAGTCTACGAGCATGTAAGTCCCATGAAGGGACAGTGTGTGAACATCAAGAGAGAAGAAAATACACGGTGATCTATTGGTTAGCTTGTTGAGCTTGCAACTAAAAGGTCGTGGCTTCAAATTTTTCTCACTTCACACCGGTCGGAATGAGCCCTCGGCTGAAGTCAGCGAAAGATCTTGTCAGTTTGTTAGTATTTTGGGCGCTTAATCGGCTGCCTACGCTGTATGCCTCAGAAGAATTGAGAATGTCTCTGGGTGTTCTAGCGTCTGCCATGGTAATAATATAGATTATAAAACATGCCACAGAGTGAGGACATGCGCTATAAAATTATCCTCATCAGTATCACCATCAACATCATCATCATCATCATCACCTTCATCGTCATACTATTATTATTATTATTATTATTATTATTATTATTATTATTATTATTATTATTATTATTGGCTCAGTGGTCAGTTTGACATTACTCTTTGTTCTATCGTTCTTTCTTTTTCTTTTTCCCACAGACCAACTGCACCAGATACATGAGCGCCAAGCCAAACAATTTGGCGGTCTATGGCGGGCCACAGTCGGGAGCTGGAACTTGCTCTTTATCGCCAACCCTCGTGGGGTCCGGGACGTCATCAGGTTAGCTCAGAGGAGAGCGACATTTGTTCAGACAAGTGCGATGTTAGCTCAGAGGAGAGCGACATTTGCTCAGACGAGAGCGACGTTAGCTCAGAGGGGAGCGACATTTGTTCAGACGAGTGCGATGTTAGTTCAGCGTTAGTTCACACGAGAGCCGTAAGCTCAGACGGGAGCGACGTTAGTTCAGACGGGAACGACGTTAGTTCTGACGGAAGCGACGTTAGTTCAGATAACAGTGACGTTCCAGTTTCGGTGTCCTCTTGTGTTCTGCTTCAATCTCTTCACCCCTAGCGACTACCTCCCC
>NW_004797495.1:78999-91015 GCF_000002075.1 Aplysia californica | reverse complement strand
ATAGGTCTGGTCGCCCGAAAAGTGCCAGTTTGCGGAGGGCCAACTACCCAACCCAGTAAAAAAAATTGTAAGTTACAGAAATACGGACATACACAGCTTTTCATTTTTCGATCTCGGGAGACGGAGGAGCTTCTGCATCAGCAGGAACAATGAAGGAATCGATGTACAGAAAAGTGGGAGGACATGGAATAATATCAAGAGGCTAGCCCAGGATAGAGAAAGGTGGAAGGTGTTTGTCCATGGCCTATAACCTGGTGCAGGGTGAGAAAGGCAATGATGATGATGATGATGTATTATAAAAATATATTTTATTTATATGTTTATACTAAAATATGAATATGATTGTATATGTGCATAAAGATAAATTAATTATGTATGCAATCAAACACACAGGTGAATTTGACGATAGATATTATAGAAATTGGAGGATTGTATTTATATATCATAAAATATATCGTGTGTGTGTGTGTGTGTGTGTGTGTGTGTGTGTGTGTGTGTGTGTGTGTACAGGTGTGTAAATACTACGCTTAACTAAATTGTGTCATCAAGGCAGGGCAAAGAGTGGCAACGCATGCGCAGAACGTTGGACAAGCCTATTCTGAGACCTGCTCTATTCAGACGTCACGTGGATAGCTTAAGCGAGGTGTCCTCCGACTTTGTGGACAAGCTTGACACTCTGAGAGACGTGAACGGCGATGTGTCGAACATCCAGTCTGAGCTCTTCAAGTGGTCTTTGGAAAGTAAGTCGGGAGTTACATGCATTATTTATTCATTCATTCCTTCATTCCTTCCTTTATTCCTTCCTTCCTTCATTCATTCATTCATTCATTCACTCATTCATTCATTCATTCATTGGTTGGTTTGTTCCCTTTTGATGTTCAGTCAATCTGTCTGATAGTCAGTGAATTGGGATTTCTTTTTCTTTTCTTATTTGTTTGTTTGGTTAGTTGGTTTTTGATGTTTTGTTGTTTTTTCTTGGTTGTTTGTGTTTTGTTTTTGTTGTTTTGTTGTTGTTTCTTTTTGGGGGGTAGGACTGATTTTATTTTTGTTTTATTTTGGTGATGTTTTTTCAGTGTTTTTTAAAACTGGATAACATTCTTTTTTACGTTCGTCAATTCGTTAGTTAGTTTGGCGGTAGGTGGGTTGTCTATTTATATTAGGTTCTCATGTATGAAGGTGGATAGTTTGCACTTAAATAAATGCGTAGGTTAAGTCTATGAAAAGTTCAGCATTGTCTCTGAATTACCCTATAAATAATAATGTTCTTATTAAATACTTTAGAGTTGGAACATATTATATTACGCTGTATTATTCAATCGATTTGTCATCGCTATTCATTATTTTGTGGCTAGCAGCTCCGCAGCAGCGGCCAGAGAATTTAATGGGGGGGAAAAACTCCTTTGTTTTGTTTTGAATTTTGGTTGTTGTTGTTTTGTTGTCTTTTTGTTTTTCAGGTGCCTGCACGGTACTCATTAACAAGCGTTTGGGATGTCTCAAAAGTCAACCGCCAACTGGCGTTCAAGAGTTTATAAACGCCACTCTGTATGTGTTCGAGTACATGTCTAAGCGAATGCTGTTTCCCACTCCGTTTCTTAAGTTATTTTATAATAAAGAATGGCGAACTTTCGAGCGTAACTTTGGGATCCTGTTCAAAGTTGGTAAGTAGCCGTAGTTGGGTGAATGGGATTTTTTCAAGATGCTCCACTCATTTTATCGTTTCAGTTTTTACAGGGCCTTTATCGATTCTCTCTCTCTCTCTCTCTCTCTCTCTCTCTCTCTCTCTCTCTCTCTCTCTCTCTCTCTCTCTCTCTCTCTCTCTCTCTCTCTCTCACACACACACACACACACACACACACACACACACAAACACACACACACACACACACTCGCTGACTCACACAAACACACACACACACACACACACACACACACACACACACACACACACACAACTACTAAATGAACCAGGGCGAATGAAAACAAAAATGAATAATACATGCTCGTATTAGAGCATCATTATATAACTGTACTACATCATTTAAATGAGATTGTCAACTTTCTCTTACTTTGTACTTATGGTCTCTCACAATGCTTTTCTATATGATTCTTTCTGAGTTAGGAGACGTGGGTGCAATGTTTATCAACAGAATTGAACCTTACAATAGAAATCGTGGTATTTGGTCTAAATAAAATGAGTCAAATGCCATATCCGTTGGCAAGTATTCATCCTCAAGGCTTTTCCATACTTCCAAGAAAGTATGCTATTTTAAACATCATAGTCTATAGAATGCGGGTATTAGGTTAGTGTTTTAGCTGACAGCAAGTAGACTCACTTTACTTTTTTTTTATATATTTTGTTTACCAAAATGTTTTGTTTTGTTGGGGTTGTTGTTTTGGGGTTGTTTTTTTTTTTTGGGGGGGTTGCCTTTAGAAACCTTTATAACCGAAACAACCAGTCTACATTTTTTTCAGAATAAAATCATTTCAAGCACATGTATTTTTTCCAGATTTGGTTAAATGACAGGGTCTGTTGATGGTCATGAGGAATGTTTAAGGGTTCTCGTGTGACTTGTTATGATTATATTATTATTGTCATTGGTTATTAGTATGCCATACGTGACATTTATATTATTATTAGTAATGTTATATTTTATCATTTTTATCATTATCATTATTGTTGTTATATTTATCCACGTCATTATAATTCGTCGCCCCGAGGATCGTTCTTTCTACCATTATCGGTAGTATCAAACATTCAATTCAATACTGAATTTATTGTATTACTCTGACATTGGTGTTTAGTAAGGCCTAAAGTCATCTTCATTTTCCACTATGTCATTTCAGCGGAGGAACAGATTACTCAGGGAATGGAGGACACATCTTTGACGGAGGAGAGTTTCATTGGTCATATTCTGTCACGTGACAATCTCACGTTAAAGGAAGTGTACTCGAATGTGACAGAGCTTATGTTCGCTTCCGTCGACACGGTAACCTCGTTGTTTTGAATTTTATTTTGTTTCTCTGAAATTACTTGTTTAAGATCGTGATAATATTCACTTGCTAAATTCTCTTGTATTTCTTACCACAGTTGTTCTTGGCGTTGCTTTTGATATTTTATTGTTATAATGGTATTGTTGCTGTTGATGATGATGATGATGATGATGATGATGATGATGATGATGATGATGATGATGATAATGATGATGTTGATGATGATGATGGCTTTGTTTTTGTTGTTTCTTTTGCTTTCTATATGAAATCCTTCTTTTTTTATCCGATATATTCTTGGAGGAGCAACATTAATACAGGAGTATCAGATTTGTCCCCAAATAATGACAGATGGGTGTTTGCGTTGATGTATACATAGCTGGATAGGTTGAAAAATGTAAATAAGTACAAGGCAAACCAGTTAAATATTCTGATCAGTATAATATAGAAGATTTACTAATGATCAGAGTGGTAAAACTGATTAAAAACCTGTTAGTGGGCTGATTACTCTTAATAATAAAGTTTCGGCGGCAAAAGAAATACCAAAAATGTTTCTTTGTTTCCCATGGAAGTACTATAAGACACATCGTCAGGCAGCTATAAAAAGTACTATGCCCAAAGTTTTTGTAGGGTTTTTTTATGTTGTTTCTTAACATGTGGTGTTAGCAGTAGGAGCTTAAGAAATATTATGTCGAAATACAAATTCTACCAGATGAAAAAGCAAGAAAAGTTACATACTGTAACAATTGTCACCAATAAAAATGAAACATTCTTTTCTGTTCTGAAAAATTTTTGGGCTCAGTACATTTAATTAATAGTAGGCCGACAGTATTTGAATTTGTTCTTGACAATACAAGGTATCTGTTTCAGACATCTAACACGGCTCACGCGCTGTTGTGGATATTGGCTCGGAATCCGTCAATACAACAGCAATGTTATCAGGAGATGAACGAAGTTCTACCTGATTGGAAGCGGCCTTCATATTCCGACCTAGACAAACTGAAGTACACAACGGGGCTTATCAAAGAGACCCTCAGGTACGAATGTGGTTAAGATGTAGCATTAATATATTGTTGTTGACTTGGTGTGGGCTAGCTTTCAAGCCTATTTTGTTTTCTTAAAGATTCGACATTTATTGATTTCTAAGATTACTAATTGTTAACACAAAGAGAGGGAGGGGTGGGGGCGAGAGAGAGATGGGGGAGAGAATGAGCGAGTGGGGTGGAGATGGACAGGCAGACAGACAGACAGGCACACAGACTGATAGAAAAAGACAGAGATAAAAGAATGTCCATTTTATTTTCCATTCTTAGTTTTCAAAATTATCTTACGATGATAAATATAAAATGAAATGTCGTCAAACGCACAAGCAGCTCATCCTCTGGCACACATAAGTGAGAAAATCGTTTGTTTTTGTTTTTAATATGGGGCGCCAAGTTATGTGAAACGTCTTTGTCGAATGACCTCTTGACATGTGTAACTTTCAGATTTCAACGGGGAATGTCCGTTAGACAGCAGTAAAGAGTTTGCAAAAGCGGCCCGTGGGTCACAATCAAGCTGGTCAAGCCAGTCAGTTGGGCCCGACCTGGCTCTTTTTATACCAACAGCTCAATACATTGTCATTTAACTGTAATGAATTATTACTCTGATGGTGACTGGCCCAATTTTCATCACGGTTTGTTGTGTTGGTTTTTGTTGTTTTTTCTTTTTTTTGGCTTTTCTTTTCTTTCTTTTTTTTTGGGGGGGGGGGGGGGGGTGGCAAGTGTATAACGGTATTTTTAACTACATAATGTCATATGGGCGGACGGGACGCATTGATCACTTTCAGTTTGGCAAGAATTTTGAATTTTGCCCTGGTGGCGGCCGAAGCCTACTTTTATCGATTTTAGTGGCCAATATTGTTGATGTTCGAAAGTGACCCGCCGAGGAAAAATGTTGCACTTCCCTGACTTAAGGGGTCTGAACTTGATTCCTTTTTTCCTCAGGTTATTCCCTCCAGCTTATGTCACTACAAGAACCTTTTCAGAGGATGGAGATGTTTGTGGGTACAAGGTCCCAGCTGGGGTAAGCAATTTTGCTTGCATTAATGACCATCACCATCATCACCATCATCATCATCATCATCTAGAACTTTATTTTGTTGTGTTATTAGAATACACAGTTGTGTAGCTGTTTTGTTTGTTGTTTTTTTGTTTTGGGGGGTTTTTTGTGTTGTTTTGTTTCTTTGTTTTTTTAAAATTACCCTGCTTACAACAATGCCTAAGTCAGCTATGTTGTGCAAGCCTTCCTACTCGTCTGTTTGTTCTCTGTTTACCTCTGTAATGCGACTGAGTACGATGAGCTCACCGGCAGATTTGGTGTAACGTTTAGGCGCACAGCCGTCGAACGCAGGAGAGGAGTCGACGTCCGTGTGGGGAAGATTTTTATGGAGTATCTCTGTCTTTCTGCAGGTACGTTGTGCCACTCTCAGCCACAGTTAGCCCTGGCAGTCAGGGTCGAAGCAGCCATCGTCGTAAATAAACTGAAGAGTGCTGTTTGGGGCGTAACATTTTGAAATTAAATATTGCATAAATATGAGCCGTTTTTGTAAGAAGGCAAGATTGCATGGGTTTTTAATGTACATTACATTCTAGAACCTGCCGTGATAGGCATTTTTAAAACTGTATTTACACTTTATCATGTTCCGCAGTGTTTTGGCTACACGAATAACAATATATATCTTTAGGTGAGAATCCTGCTTTCTTTCTATCCGATGGGACGTGACCCTAACCTGTTCCCCGACCCGGAAGTCGTTAAGCCGGAGCGCTGGATCCGGCACGGGGAGACCAGCCACTCAGAACCGGACCCGTTTTCCTCCATTCCTTTCGGCATCGGTCTGAGGAGCTGTATAGGTGAGTAAAGTCTTCAACTTTCAACTATTTCAACTTTATGATGAGTGTCATAGCACAAAGGGTTTTACATTCCATAAAAATCCTGTTGTGCCATTGTGAGGCGAACTGTCAAAATGAGTTACTCGTACTTCTTGGATTCTAACCCTCTGGAAATAGATAAGTCAAGCTGACAGGTTGAGTTTGTACAGTTTATTAGTATATTATAAAAGACAAGGTAAATTTGAAGAAAAGGGCATCTGTTGAAAATCAACAACTTACCCTTGTGTCGATTTTTTGTCCAATATTTCCATTTATGTATTGCAAGAAGTAATTCATTTTGCTGGTATGAAAAGGTGCTTTGCTCGAAAAAAGTTACTGTTAATTTCTCATCTAGCGCTTATACTTCCTTTTAAAAACATACTTTCGTCACAAAAATGTGTGTTTGACGTTCTGTTACGTTTTGTGACAATGCTTTTCATCATGCACTACACTTTATCAATAATATGACCCTAAACTGTTGGTGCCTAATTCTGGTTGTTGTTGTTTTTGTTTTGTTTCAGGACGCCGTATAGCCATGGCAGAAGCTCAGCTTTTATGCACTGAGGTGAGCGATTTGGGATTTTGTAGTAGAGTATGCGCCATATTATAAAGTGGCCCGGTCTAATCAGGGATACGTAGCAAAGTGATTAGTTGAAAGTCAAAAGGAAGCAGAAGTGTATGAAGAAATAGGTCAATTTTCAAAATCGTCTTTATTTCCGAAACCTGGACGATTTTCTTGAGATGATATTATTACGTGTAATGTAATTTTAGGCGTTTTACGCCCCGTTGACATAATTTTGATCATAAAGAAGGCAGCTGCCTTGATCCTACCTGTCATGGCCAACCCAGGCTGAGGGGGATACAACAGTCCAACGGACAGATGGGGATGCTCGATTTAAAAAAAAAAAAACCGCAGCGTCGGTTCACAGAATTGAAATTACGTCTTTTGCGTTGGCCGGCGTGAAGCGACACCATCATCATCGTCATCACCACCACCACCACCATCATCGTCATCATCATCATCATTATCATCATCATCATCATCATCATCATCATCATCATCATCATAATCATCATCATCATCATGTTTTCACAGATAGTACGCAGGTACTGTTTAACGAGTATGACGTCAGAGTTCAACCTAACCACCCGTCTCACCTTGAGTGCCACGGCCCCGATACAACTCACACTGACCCCGAGAACGTAGGCCGGGCGCGGTCTCTCACCAAAACTCGTTTGTGAAGCTCGTTGGTCGTAATCTTGAGTGTGTGCCATCTTGTTGTGTATTAGCAATGTTTTATAATGACAGGCACATGAGAAGAAGTATGTGCACTACCT
Organism: Aplysia californica; assembly: GCF_000002075.1. NCBI lineage: Eukaryota > Metazoa > Mollusca > Gastropoda > Aplysiida > Aplysiidae > Aplysia > Aplysia californica. The sequence continues at coordinate 83,780 of NW_004797495.1, read as the reverse complement.
GTACTAATTTTTTTTAATATGAAAATTTTATGTAACGGCACAACTCGATTTAGAATAAATTAATGTTATTGATATGCATGTCATTTACGATATAATACATGTATACTGTTCCCACAGAAATCTCTTCTGAAAAAATTGTACTTCAGCACTGCACGATTTTGAATAAATGTTATTGATATGTATGTCATTTATAATATTATATTATTATGTTGTTCGCAATGACATCTCTTCTGAAAAATGTGTTTGTTTTATGTGATGTGGGACAATGACCTTGCTTTAAACGCTGAAAAAACTCATCTATGATTAATTGCTGATTTGTTTCAACCAGCATAGGATGTTCTCTTTCAACAGTTTGAAGAACTGATTTGTTTTTTACTTATTTCCATTCTATATCCACACTGATGTGTGAAAGAAGGGCGGAGAGCAGATAAAGAAAGAGGGGGAGCGGGGATGGCGACAGTGTCGCTAGACACTGCACCTTTTAATGCATAAAATGTTTCAAGCTTAGGTTTTTTCCATTACGTTTTACATGTATAACGTTGGTGCTTGGCCGCATCCCCCCCCCCCCCCCCCCCCCAAGCATTTTGGAAATTCAAATTTATTTTTATGTCCTTTATAGTTTTCTTTTTGCAAAGTATACGTTTTGCTTTGTTTTGTTTTGTTTGTTTGTTTGTTTGTTCGTTTTTTTGTTTGTTTGTTGTAGTTGTTTTGTTTGTTTGTTGGGTTTTGTTGTTGTTGTTTTTAGGGGGGGAGGGTATTAGGGTTGTTGTATTTTTTTTATATATTTTTTTTGGGGGGGGGGGGTTGTTGTTGCTTTTTTTAAAACAAACCAAAGCTATACAAAATATATTGTATGATCCAGCAAGCTGATCAGACGGAACACAGAATATCAGGAACCCCACCAAAGAATTTCACCACGTCTGGGTTTTGATTATGACCCCGCAACCTTTGAGATAGATCTAATGCAATGAAACTCTTTTTTATATAAAACATGTTCTTCGTAGATGAACAGTAAGTCTGCCCCCTCTTCCACCTCTCCCCAACCCGACGAAGTAATATAAATAGAATTGCAGGATTTTCATATATTATTCGGTGCTGTAAACATTTTAGGGGTTGCTTGATATAAGTACATCTCTGTGAAGAAGAGCGCATGGCTCAGATGAGAAAGAAAAGGTGGGGAGGAAAGAGAACAGAATAAAAATAACTCATGTAATCACGACCATCCAAACTGAGGTATGTAATGTAAAAGTTAGACGCTTCGAGGTCACACCTTGAAAACTTAAGTTTGATTTGGTCTTTCTGCTGGGACGTTGTTTCACCTCTCCGCTTGGGTTGGCCTAACAGACAGGTTCAAAGCCGCCTTCTAAATGGTCAAGATTGTGTTGATAAGGGCGTAAGCACACCTCCATTTTGAAACGTAATATGTTTGTGTTTGTTATTCCACATTTAGAATGCTCGAACTTCCTGTTGTTGGGCAGTTTTTTTTATTTTTGTTGTTGACTTTTGGGGGGGGGTGCATTTACAACCTCCAGGTCATCGGAAGAGTTGTAGAATTAACGAAACAGTCCACAAATATCGATGATGTATATCATTATGACAAATACGTCACGCAGCAGTGACGTATTTTGCTTTCTGTTAATGAGTATGACCCAATGTGTACAATAGTGTAAGTTGAAGGTTGCTTTTAAATTTTTTTAAGCGTATGTGTGTGTGTAACATAATAGCGAACGTTAGGTTATGGTTAACGTACATCAAGGAGATGAGAGAGACACGGAGAGAGAGAGACAGGGGAGGAGGGAGAGAGAAGGAGGGAGAGAGAGGGATGGAGAGAGAGAGAGAGAGAGAGAGAGAGAGAGAGAGAGAGAGAGAGAGAGGGGGGGGGGGGTATTTAAAGAAATGGGGAATACCCTTTAATAAATATTATAATGCAAGTTTTTGGCGTCTTGACTTTCAATAAATATTTCTTATTTTCCTCACGTTTTCACCGATTTGTGTTTACCGTTACCTGTTTCATTTGACGTTTCTTCCTCGGGATTTGAGTGTTGGTGGGTGCTCTTCTGCTGTCTGCGCCTTCCACTTATTTAATTAAAAAAATACAATGAAATCAATAAAACTAATAATTAATCATAACATTGACAATAATAATACAGGGTGTCAAGATAATGAGGACCCATATGAAGTGCAATAACTCGATCACCTTCCCACCGATTTCAACGAAACTTCGAACATACAAAATTCATGCAGAGGGAATTCAGATTTTTCAACATGAAGAAAATCAACTTACGTGTTCGAGAAACTGCAAGTTTTAAAAATTTCAACCAAAATTGAGTAAAACGCAAAACTTTACTCCTTAAAAGCATTCAGCAACAGGGGCGTGATCGGCCCGTTCTGGTTTCAAGACGAGGACGGTAAAGCCGTCACTTCAGGAGGGCGTCTCGCCGTGCTGAGAAAATGTGGAAGACGTTTGGGGAGGAGTAGGGATTATGCTGCTGATGAGGCCTGGTTCCAACAGGGTGTTGTTTGTTTATTTTAGTGGAGGTTTTACGGCGCTCGCAACTGCATAAGGTCATATGAGCGCCTGAAGATTGGAGGTGTCACAAGAGAGTAACAAACATAAAAAAAGAAAAAAGGGAGATAAGGACGATAGATGTTTGATAGGAAAGAAGGAGCAAACCACACCAGAGCACCCGCCAACCACCCACCAACAAGGTGTGGCCACATTCCACACAATATAAAGAGTGGCCCATGGAAAGTTAAAAGAATAATTGTTTGAGGAATACCCTTTAAGCAGAAAGCTTATAATTCTAAAGAATAGTCACTGCATTCTGCGCTGACCTAAACCCCAGTATTATTTCCTTTGGAGTATTTTTTTTTTTACCGATAGAGTCTACGGAGACAACGCACTATCCTTTGACTTTGAACATTAAAACCCAATGTTGAACAGGAGGTCAAAAGAATGGACCCAGAAACAGGCCACGTGGTTACTCAAATCTACCAGAGGCGTATTCGAACTTATCGAGGGAGAAACAATACCGCACGTTCATACAATGTTATGCAACTGCGAGCGTCATAAAACTCTTATCAGTGTGATAACTAAGATGACAGTGCTTGGAGAAACGATATAAAGGTCGTTAATCAGGTAAATAGATAGCTTTATTCAAAGATTCTATGAGTTACTACCCTTGTATTAGAAATGCTCCTTTCGCGCCATTCTCAAAAAGGCGTACGGAGACTTAGACAGTCTGTCTATCTCTGTGTCTGTGTGTGTCTGTCTTTCTGTTTTTACTGGTTTTCCTCTCCCTCCCCCCCCCCCCCCCCCCCCCGAAACCTACTCTCATCGATTTTAGACCACCAAAGGATCTTTAACGTGCACAACTTGCTCACGGGACCTCCGAGGTTTTTCGCCTTTGTCCGAGAAGGTTAGGTGTTGATCTTTCCTACCATCCGATCAGGGGTGTGGCTGAAAGACAGCAGTAAGAAAGAGCCAAGGACAAGCAGTGGAAAGGCTGCAGAAAGAGTCAGGAGCCCTGAGGAGGGGGCAGAAATGTCTGAAGGAAGCTTGGGCCCTTGAGGCAATTCTGTGGCATTTTCACCCGTTCTATTTTTTTGTTCCTCAATTAGTAAAAATAATATGCCCCTGGAGCACACACTTTTTCCTATGGAGTTCTCCACGAAAAAATGTTTGCACCAACACACACAAAAGTCTAGACATGTCACCACGTTCTCGTACAGGGGTATGGGGATCTTGAGCCGTATAGTGCCAGAAAACATTAAAGGTGTTCTCGTTCTTAACGGGTGCACAGCTGAAAGTCCCGATTCAGCTCAAAACTGTGATTTCAAGTTGTTGGCATTTTTAGCTTATTAGCCTCTCTTACAACTTTTTCATTGTATAAGAACCCCCGAAAGCCTTATTTCTTCCCATACCGGGCATGTTACTCACCACCATTTCCTCATAAAGTCAATCTTTTCATTTTTCTTTATCGCCCGTTTTCTGGAAACGAGGTTTTCTATATACTTTTAAAAATAACTCCACTTTTTTTCTTCCAATCTTCATGAAATTTTCACAGAATGAAGATAGTTTTTCCTTGGTGGTGGAGTGTGGATTTTCACGGATTTTCTGCAAATGTGAACACTACCTCAGGAAAAAATTCATATAAAATGTTCTAGGACTTTTAGGAACAATTCTTCACACAGATTTGTGGATCTATTGTTTGCCAAGATGCATGCCCCCAAAAAATTTATTTCCATGAAAAAGAAGTGTGGTATTAATTACGTAAATTGTGTCAATAAAATCCAATGTGGACGCCGTATCCATGGGAAAAAATTTTTTTCTCAAATTTGATTACGGATTTTAAGACTCCTTACTATGCTTGTTATATGCGTGAATTTTGGTAACATTTGATCCACAATAAGCGAGATAACCTTCAGCTGTAGGCCCCCTCCCCCCCTTGTTAACATATTTTGGGTGGCCGGAACGTGAGCCATAAAAAACATTGTATTTCTCTGTACTAAATTCTCTAATTCAATAGCAAACTGCGTTATATGAACTAACAGATTCTCCACAAACACTGCAAATTTTCATGATTTAGTGTCAATGATACGCCAAGCTTGTAGCGCTTTAAGTTCTAAAATGGATTTTTTCTTTTGTGACCTTCATCTTGATGCCTTCTAGAGCGAAAACTGGTGCTCTCGTGGCCTAGAGGTTAAGGTGTTGGCCTCTCATTCAAAGGTCCCGGGTTCGAATCCGGGTAACGACCGAAACATTTTCTTCTCTAAAATTG
>NW_004797495.1:76645-78899 GCF_000002075.1 Aplysia californica | reverse complement strand
GTTCTCCTTTCACCTCCTTTCCTGCTCTCTAACAATATTCTGTCGTCTGCTTTCGTCTCCTCTTTCTGACCCCACCCCTCACCTCCTTTGCCCCCCCCCCCTCCTCTGGGCTCCTGACTCTTTCTGCAGCCTATCTACTGCTACTCCTTGACTCCTTCTTACAGCTGTCTTTCTGCCACACCCCTGATCTTCTGGTAGGAAAGATCTACACCTAGTCTTCTCGGACAAGGGCGAAAAATCTCGGAGGGCCCGTGTGCAAGTTGCGCACTTTAAAGATCCCTTGGCGGTCTAAAATCGATAAGAGTAGGCTTCGGCCGCCACCCGGGCAAAATTCAAAATTTCCTACCAACTAAAAGTATTAGGTGTGTCCCGCGCGCTCATATGACCTTATGCAGTTGCGAGCGCCGTAAAACACTTAAAAACAAAACAAAACAAAAAAGAGCGAAGACCACCAATAATTGTTTGTGACGTCAGAAAATAACCAAGAGTGGCGTCACATTTTCATGAAACTCCTATGATTGGTTCAAGAGAAGACTTACTATAAATATTGATTTCGTGTGCTGCTTTTATGACTGAAGTAAAGTCTAAACCGAAATATGCCAGATGATTCCATTACTTTCTGACCCACCTTTGTGTGTGTTATAGTAATGCTTCTTTCAGGGATTAGGGGAAATGAGGAGGATGGGTCTCGGGGTTAGAAGGGATACTAGAGAAACATTACAGTTGCCTATTACCCTTTTGAGGATTTATGTCCAAGCCGTATTACTGAGTTCATAACGGCCGTGAGCTTTATTCCACCATAAAAGGGACAGCCCACTTTGCTTGCGTGCATTCAGTTCATTTGTTATCCATCACTCCACTATTTTCTCAAGAGGCTTACTATAATGCTTTTGACCAAGATAATAAATGATTGGGTAATAAACACATGTCATCGTCTTGCTGTAACTATTTTATAACTTGCTGTGGTACGTATGAACATTGTACTTTGTAGCACAGCAAGATGAGATCTTTCTCTTATTTCATTATTGTGGTGTGTGTATATCACTAATATCAGTGAACATGTCACGTTAATGTTGTTCGATTAGTGGATCAGTGAGAGATAGAGGCAAACAGAGAAACGTAAACAGAGAAAAGGAAACAGAGAGAGAAAGAGAGAGGGTGGGGGAGATAAATGCAATACAATCCATGTGTGTGTGCGTGTGTGTGTGTGTGTGTATGTGTGTGTGTGTGTGTGTGTGTGTGTGTGTGTGTGTGTGCGTGTGAGTGTACGTGTGCGTATGCGTTCATGTGGATGATATGCGTGTGTTTAATAACTGAAATTTGTTTTATAAAGAGGAAGAGAGGAAGCGCACAGAAGAGAGAGGAGGGGGGGCGGTTGAGCGAGAGGGTAGAGGACTCAAAAATATAATGACAGTCAGATACAGAGAGAGATGAAGGGAAAGAAGGGGTAGGAGACAGAACTATACAGACGTACGTATACAGAGAGAGAAACAGAGAGAGGGTGAGAGAGAGAGAGAGAGAGAAAAAGAGAGAGAGAGAGAGAGAGAGAGAGAGAGAGAGAGAGAGAGAGAGAGAGAGAGAGAGAGAGAGAGAGAGAGAGAGACGGTAAGAATAATGTGCAAGATCCTGTAAGGACTGGGAGTACCGAACAGTAAAACGGAAATTTCATAATGTTATGGGCAATCAGCGACGAGGGGAAGGCATTACCAGAATCAACGCTTTCGTTCTCCAAAGCCCAGAGAACAGCAATCGCTTTTGGAGCAACAGGGATTTAACTAAGGGGTCGGAAGGGCAAGGTCAGTTTTCCGCTAGAGAACATCCCGCCCGCGACCTTACTTAGCGCAATATAATCAATGCGTGGCGTTACAACCTTATTTTTCGTCTAACTAATTCATCATGGAAGAAGGGCGCGCATAAATACAATTGATGGAGAACTGGACAACTGATCGAGCTGAAGGGTACTTCTAGTAAGATACAATAAAGACTCTCTCTCTCTCTCTTTTTCTCCCCCCCCCCCCCTCTCTCTTTTTCTCTCCCTCTCTTTTTCTCTCCCCCCCCCCGTCCCTCTCTGTTGTTCCGCCCGTCTTTCTTCCCCCCCCCCACAAAAACTATGAATCGGACCCGCAGTCTTGAGGCCACAGCATCGGGCGGGAGAACACGCAGGGTAAGACGCTAACATTGCTTTAAGGGAGAACACAGAATGAATGAGAAGGTATATATAGATGGGGTGACTTGTTGATAGCGAGATATCATT
>NW_004797495.1:70841-76446 GCF_000002075.1 Aplysia californica | reverse complement strand
CTCTCTCTCTCTCTCTCTAACTTGCTTTCTCCGTGTGTGGGTGCATGTGTGTGTGTGTGTATATATATGTGTGGGTGGGTGGGTGGATGGGTGGGTGGATGTGTGTATCTGTGTGCCTGTGTGTGTATGTGCATGATGATGATGATGATGATAATGATGATCTGAAAGCTGTAATGACACAGCTATGTCTGGATGGTAGACATAGAGTAAGTAAGATGCCCAAGTATTACTTCCCCCCCCCCCCTTAGATTTTTTCTTCCGTGATATGTTCCAAGGAAAAGATATTATAGTCAACACGTGTGGAATCAAGAAAGGTGCAAGTTGTGCTGTACTCTTTTACAGGTGTCATAATTTAAACGTTCGAATATTGTGAAATGAGTCCACATATTAAATATACAGGATGCCCTATCCTGTCACATTACACATCTGCATCTTTTGACAACCACCCAGAAGGAGGAATATAATGAAAATTATAGGTTTCATTTCTGAATTCCATGACGTATAAGACTTGCTTACAACCAAGACGACGTAGTCTTTAATATTATAGGCTTTAATTTTCATTTTGAAGACCCTTTAGATAGTAATGTTTAAAAACGTAAAGTCTATTCTGAAGACTTCGTGGTCTCTATCGTCATCGATGTCCCCGCCCACATAAAACACACACTAGATCAGGTAATTAATCACAATGTTAATAAAATTGATGACATTTAAGTTAACAGCAAATGTATTACGGATCTTTATTTGATGTGCTTTGAAATAACTTGTGCAGGAAAACCCAAACTATAGTGCAGTCAAAAATTCGCGACGCAACTTATCCTCAAATTTCTCTTTTACGGGTGAATCAATGTCACCTATATTTTGCACAGCAATTTGTATAATTTCGTCTCAGCTTAATCATATTTTTCCATAACAATTGAGGCTGGATTTTAAAAACGTTTCTTCCCAAATATATAACATAAAATACACTACAAATCTCTGTCGAGCGGAAAATGAGAGTGTTCACTGCACTTCCCGCTTCTCACACACATTCTGCATACGTGTGTGGCCTACGTCACACCTCAACATTGACACTTTTTGGTGGTAAAACTTGCGTCACGTTTAATTACTATCTCCTGATAAATGACAAGTGATGTTCTTCTCGTACTTTATAAATGGTTTGATGAGAAGCAGCATGATGGTAAGGGTGAATCGTAGTCGGACATTGGGAAAGGAAAGTGCCTTGCTTTGATGCCGTCATTTTTGGCTTTGTGAGAAAGTTTTATTCTGCGCCATTAATTGCACTGAAGGTGCTCAAAACAAGAGTTCCAACACCATAGTGCCATGCATAGTGTTGTGATTAGAAGAAGTAGGGCGGACTTGCTTTATAAAGTGTTATTGTCCCAGCTCATAGTATGTAAACCTTTTAAAATCTATAGAAACCATCGACTAGAATTTGTTGTTTGTATTTATAAAACACAGCTCTCAGGTGTTTAAAGAAGCATTCACCTTTTGAGACAAACTGATATAAGTCATTGTGCAAACGTTGGAGAATCTATGCTCGATAGTTGAGAAGATATTTGACAATATTATAATAAGTTGCGCCGTGAAATTTTGACCGCACTATGAGGCATCTCAAAACAATTACCCGCAAAAAGGGACAAAGTACAGTTTGGGGAAAACATTCGCCAGCTAAGGAAATCTATTCAGCCCCCCCCCCTCATTCACCCCCCCCCCCCCCCCCCCCCGCCCGAGATGGCACACACTCTTACCCCCAAGATGTGTGAACAATTGAACCAACGCAGCAGGGGCCGGTCAAATCGAGAACAGGAACTGATCGACTTTCTGCCCCATGGATAAATTTAGTCTAGAAATAAGACAAGCAAAAATGGAACGTTAGCGAGCTGAAAGACGCTGGAAACAAACCAAGCTCGTTATTCGTGAGGATATGCTATGCTTAGACGCTACCTCAATGAAGTGATATCTTTAAGTCAAACAATACAATTATTATTCTGTTATAAAGGGGAAAAAGCGATCAATATACCACCTCTAAAGCTGTATATTACATTACAAAACAATTGTCTGGTAAGAAATTAAGACCCAGTCGTAACATGTTTCCCCTTCCTACTCTTCTCGGGCAAACTTTTCTCTGCCAGAATTGGTCTCATTGGCTATATCAGAAGCCACACGTCCTCAAAATCCATTGGTCTTTTATTGTTGGATATAAATACAGACATATATACATGTAATTTAATATCCCTCCTTGTACATGCTGAAGTGTATGTACTCAATGTATTCTGTCTTGTTGTGTGTTTGCCTGAATGCACTTGACCTTTGTAACGTTACTGCCATTGTAAAAGACCAAGACAAATTTCGCCCTACAGTGAAGAAAGATTGCCATTGTTATTCTCTTGTCTATAGACCTATACGTTTCAGGTGGCCTCGAGTCGTTGTCTTCCGTTTCAGTTAGGGACACATAGTGTTGTAAACATACTAACAAAATTGATGTTATCGACACAAATAAATATTTCGTAAGAGAAGCATTCTTTTTGTAATGCTATAATGTGGTTTATTTAAGATGAATATGAAATAAGGTTCAAATTCACACCATTCATAAATAGAGCAACAAGATAAAGAATGCTGTCTTGCCCGTTTCTTAAACCATCAAACCTAACCAATCATACATACTAATATAGTGTTTCACTGCGTGCTCGTGCTCGGTGTCATTGTGTCTCTTTTGTCAATAATATCAAATATCCAATGTACTATAAAAAAAAAAGGTTTAAAATTGCCTTCTGTTTCTTTCAGAATAAGTTCAATACCTCAGGGATTCCATAATTTTATCTCAGTTCATACAGCACACGTAGTTTACGAATGTTCGGGAAAATAACTAAAAAGGTGAACTGTTATATTATGTACATGTGTATATTTTATGTATGTATTTCAAATCACACATACACGCACATGCACACAAACATACATACAGTGTGTGTGTGTGTATGTGTGTGTGTGTGTGTGTGTGTGTGTGTGCGTGCGTGTGTATGTGTGTGTGCGTGTGTGCGTGTGTGTGTGTTTGGATTTGTATCTGTGTATGTGTATGTATGTGTGATTGTGTATGTGTGTTTGTGAGTGTGAGTGTGAGTGTATGTTTGTGTGTTTGTGTGCGCGTTTGTGTGTGAGTGTCTCCGTGTGTGTGCGAGTGTGTGTGAATGTGTGCATGGGTCAACCTCTGTATCGTTTATCCCTAGGAAGCCACCTCCTTATGAATGCAGTTGTATCAATATCAGTTATAACTGATTCCTAAGCATTCACCAGAGCTCAGGTTCTGAGCTAACATAGTACATTGTAATATTATTATCCCTTCACAGCTCAGATGCAGGCATCCAGTCTTGTGCAAAAAGTTGAACTTCACTTTGAATGATCTACATTTCATTCTCTATTTGAAATATTATTATTATTATTATTATTATTATTATTATTATTATTATTATTATTATTATTATTATTATTATTATTATCGTCCCCATGCCTGCACACTAGCATTTGTGGTATAATAGTTAGGCTTTTCGCCATTGCGAGTAGAAGTCATTAGCTCAATGCCAGAGTGGAGAAGTTTGATATCGAGTATTCGGCTTGTTTGCTCCGATAAAATATTCCACAACACCGGCTATAACTTGTGCATTTGAAAATATGAAATAATCTTGCAAAAATAAACACAAGATGGGCATTTGACTTCTACATTAACCACCTCGAGAACCTCAAAAGTAATCCTCACTCTGGAAAATCTACTAGCATGCGACGAAACTGACGAACGTCCAAGACGAAATTTGAACTACTATGACATAATTGGAACAACTGGCCGATGATAATATTTACTACGTTAATTTGTAAAAGACTATTCCATATGCAGGCGTTTCACCTATTCTTATCCAAATTACACAAGAAGAAATCGTTTTAGATACAAAACTATGGTCCTGTATTTCACAAAGGAAGCATGTACACTTTGCAGCACGAGCTGTTTGATTAAATACACAGTAAAAAAAACCCTCATTGTTTTAATTTTGTGAGCTCAGAGATCAAGCACACACTGAGCACTATGTCAAATTGATATTACAAACATCATCATACAAGGACAGAAATAGCTGAATAGGAAAACTTTCTCATCCACACCTGCAATGAGTTTTAAATTAACAAAAATAGTTGACATTAGCATGCAGTCTTAGACCAGTCATTATCATAAGGTGATAATAAAATTATATAATTCACTATAATATTCAGTGAGCATAATGTTCCACTATGAGCTGTAAATGGTTCCACGCTTACATTACATACAATTACCAATAGCTGCAGCAGCGTTGTTCCTTCTGGAGCGAGGGTTGAAGCGACACTTCCACCAACGCGATCAACGAGTTTATGCAAATTACAAGGTGTTTTAAAAATGAGGGCCCACGTAAAGAGTAAGAACTTGATCATCTCTGCACTTAGAATCTATATCCAAAAAAAAACTTCGAAGACATAAACTTTAACCAGGGGGACATCAAGAAAATCAGTCTACGTGTTTGAGAAATATCTTTTTTTTTTATTTCAACCAAATCGGATAAAACCCAAAACTTTACTCCTTCAATGCATTCAGCTACACGCGCATGATTGGTCTGTTTGGGTTTCAGGACGAGAACGGTCCAACCAAGACAGTCACATCAGATGGATATCTCTGCGTGCTGAAAAAGTTTCGACGTTTGGGGATGACATAAATATTGAAAAGGTGTTATGCTGTTGAGGAGGCCTGGTTCCAGTGGGATGGGGCCTTATCCCACACATGATAGTGGTCCTTGTATGGTTGCAAGAAAGGTTTGGTGAACGCCTCATTTGCCGAAAGCTTTCAGTTACATGATCCCTGCAATCCCACCATCTTGAACCCCTTTAATAATTTCCTTTGGGATTTTTTATAGACAGAGTCTATGGAAACAAACCACAATCTATCGCCTGAGAATAAATGTTTAACAAGAGGTCCTAAGGATCGGCCCAGAAACACGCCACACGGTTATTCGGAGAAAAATGATCAACGCTTGGAGCATAATAATATAATCCAAATAGCAACCACCATCCCTGGGTTTATTTGTCATTATAAAGTGTGTATTCGTTTGTTCGTCAATGCACAGATAGTAGATGTTGTTTTAAGTAGAACAACTTGACTGACTTTTAAGAAGTTGCGAAGTTTTTGCGTTTCATCTAATTTTGGTTGACTTGTTTAAAATTTGATATTTTTCAAAAACGCAACTTGATTTTCTTTATATTGACAAGTATGATGTCCCCTGATTGAATATTGTTTGCTCGAAGTTTTGTAGAAATTGGCCCAAAGATAAGCGAGGTATTACCTTTTAAATGGGTCCTCTTTTTTTGACACCCGGTATTAAACTTGTTGAGATCATACTGAAGGATGGAACAATGTGTCAACGGAACCAGGTCATAATAAATGTTTCCCCATGCCCAATCAAAGAAACATAATGTGCTATATCGTGTCTCGGTAATCAGTAAAGCAAAAGAAACTCGCAAAAAGTGTTTTATTGCCGTGTTATATTTCAGAATCAAATACATCCGTGTAATATCACCCCTGATTTGTTTCCTTTTT
>NW_004797495.1:69052-70521 GCF_000002075.1 Aplysia californica | reverse complement strand
GTGTGTGTGTGTGTGTGTGTGTGTGTGTGTGTGTGTGTGTGTGTGTGTGTGTGTGTGTGTGTGCTTGTTATTGCTTCCCATAAATTTAATTCGTCTGTTTTCACAGTTTGACACTAAGTGGCTCTAACCATCAATACAAAAACAAATGAACTCAAGGTTCAGTATTCTAGATAACATACCTTTCCATGTATTATTACATTCTGGGAGGGCGTGGCCTTTATTTTGTTCAATATTTATGTTGTGATCCTGTTTAGACCACTAATACCATTTACAATTTTAAGTAAAAGCATAATATAAGTCGAATACTTTGTACATGAAATAATGCGTGGTACAAAAGACAATCAGACGGGTACTAGAACAATAAGACAAACCTAGAAGTTCTATGTGTTCACTCATTGCTCCTATAAGGATGACACGAGAATATATACAACATCATGAATTAACAAGGCGGATATACATATATCAGAATTATGTTGACAACATTATTGAATTATGACTGTATCAGCAAGTATGCCTTTCTTAGCGAGACTGTAAAAGTACTCTGTTATCGATAGTTGAATTGGCTTCGTGGGGGTGTCTTCTGGGTCGTGTTGGAGGAGGTAACACAGAGAGCATTTCATGCAAAAGCTGGTATCACGTGGCATTTATTTGTAATTCACGTGTGAACTAGCCATTAACTCTTAAAAAGGAAACAGTAATACATGCAGTATGACATTGTATTGAATGTGTGTAATACCTCTTTCAACTCCCTCGCTACAAAAGACAAATGACCCCCAACTTCGATAGACTTAACGATAAGAGATGGAAGCCTAGAAAACTCCCATTAGAGATGAAGTTTTAAAATAGCCTCTTTGATAATTGAAACCAGGATCAACCATAACATTACCCAGCAGGGCTTCTTCAAGTGGGCCAGCAGGACCAACTTTGATATGTTTAAAATACAAGCTACGGTACGTGGCCAAAGAGACGAAACAAAACTTAAAATTAAATACCCAAGAGACGAGAATAAAAGACTCATTTTTAAGTTAAAAATTGACTTTACCCCTGTTATCTCCACCCCTTGCAACAAACCAGTCAGATTAAATTATGCACAGCAAGGCTGAGATATCTTCTTACAGTAATGTGCAACTTTCTCTTCCAATGGCGTCACTTGGGTCTTGACTGAAATAATATTGCGGATAGGAAGTTATTGACAAAGATTGGTTTAAAATATCAATAGCGTGAATACGTGGGGGGAAAATCCTTCTCCGGTTTCAGAGTGACTTAAATCGTCAGGATCAATAGTTGAGCGTCTAAATCTCAAGATGTCTGATAATTAAGAACTGCAGACTCTCTAACATATTATGTTGTTATTGTTTACTGGTATTGCTCTTTGTCTACGTGCTGGAGCAGTTGAGTTTGAGAAAGGAGTGCAAAAAGTTGACTGCAACTTCCTTTTACATAGCAACGTTAGCCCAGGTTGAGTTATT
>NW_004797495.1:59477-67982 GCF_000002075.1 Aplysia californica | reverse complement strand
CAGGGAGGCGGGGGGTGTTGGTGCTTAAGCAATAACGCTTCGTTTACCATGCTTTATTACAACTACTTTAACTGTGGGAACAAGAATTTGCTTTGTATGCACATAATTCTGGGGATTTCCCACGAAAAAAGAATATCATGCGTTCACTTGATCTACCAGCCCACACATTAAAAGGAAACAATATCGTGGTTACCATTCTTTTTCACACAGGGGCGAGCAGTGAGCATCATAATACAGAGCAATCGGGAGAAAAAAAAATTCTAGCACAGACTAGAAATATGTTTTTTACGATCTGATCCTCCCTCTGCATTTAAATCACATGTATTTTGTCTTCTGCCGTTGCACATTTCTAACACCATTCGTATTTCTTTTTTTTTAAACAGCTGTTTTCGAACCAGAAGGCGCTGACTCCGCGAAAGAATAATAAGTAAAATAAAAGGAGGAAAGAGAGAAGAAAGCCAATGAAAACAAAATTTAATAGCACAGCAACCACCCAAACAGGTGTATTGTTGTTTTATTACGTCATTAGAGGATATATTTCGATGCTCGCCCTAGGAAAGGGAATCACTCCCTAAACCCCCCCCCCCCCCAAAAAAAAAAACCCACCACACACACGCTCTCTCGTATATCACTAACACAATATCTGTCGTCATGCTATTGTCGTCGTTTTATCGCTCTCCTTTTATCCGTACCGGACGGATTCTTAGCTAAATACAATGTAGAAAAGATAGAAAATGGTTTGATATTAATAAGGATTAATTGTTTACTGAAAAGTTCGTGCTGAGCTACGTAGACAACATAGTAGTTCTGTCGAAATCAGCGACTAGAGTACTTGATTCTTACAAATTCTGCTGTTAAATATAATTGTTTTAACCAATCAAATACGCATTTCAGACGTACTTTGAAACATAAACAGACAAAGAAGATACTTGCAATGCTCACAATCGTTACCTATCGAACACTTGGACAGTAAAATAAATTTCAGATGGAAATAAAACGTCATTAAGAGAGAGCAATCACTGCATTCAATACGATGGATATTGTGTTACAGTCAATAAACAAGACATATCAAAGAAATCAAACACAACGTCGGGCAGACTGTAGACGATAGCACTCTGATGTTGATATTTTTTAGCCACTCGGTAATATCTGCACCAATGAAAAGTTCTTTCCTTTCTCAGTCAATCAGCGCATGGCTCACTCAAGCTCGAAAAGTCCAGTCCGGTCACTTGGTGGTGCAGATCTGCGCCTGATTGTGCGTGACGCGCCATAGGCTAATGACTCTCAAGGGAATTCCACTCTCTTTGCAGCTTGATCTGATAGGGCTCCGTGTACTGAAGCTGGTTAAGGGAGTTACTATAATTGTTATAAAGTGCCAAAACGCTTTATACACGCTGTAAGCAAGACGCTGCAAGTCTTCGTGCATTCCTATCTTTCTTACCACAATCCATATCATGTCAATACCAAAGAAAGAAAGATGAGTTCACAGGGGGGAACATTGCAATCAAGCATACTTCACTCTCAAAGAGCAACCACTTTTCACACAATTTTCAGTGAGCAGACTAATATAGTGGCGTTTTAAACACATTTCGTCTTTCATTTTTCTTTCCCCATTGACGTAACAAATCTTGCACAAAAGTTCTCAGCGAACAGAACACCCTTTTGTAGTCAGCATTTCACTAGGCCAGCATTCATATTCCACTGACTTTAGCTAAATTATGGCTAAAATTACACCTAGACATGGATGGCGGGTGCCTCTAAGAATACATTAGGCCTTTAATGGTATGACTTCAGTTAAATAGATGACGTAATTGGTCGAATAAAAAGCGAATTCTTATATGTGTGTGTGTGTGTGTGTGTGTGTGTGTGTGTGTGTGTGTGTGTGTGTGTGTGTGTGTGTGTGTGTGTGTGTGTGTGTGTATATATATATATATATATATATATATATATATACTGAGTTGCAAAAGTTCTGTCACACCCACCTTAAAAGTACAATAACTCATTTACTACTCAACATAGCCAAGAGAAATTTGATACCCGCGATCTTTATTCATTTTCTGCCAGCATAACATAAAAAGAATTGACAAATGTCTTTCCTTGTTCAAGGGGGATCATTTTATTCACACTGACTCTTGCAAAATCCAAATCAAAGTTTGCCCAGTATGGCGTGTGTCCTCTTCTAGCTTGAATTACAAATACAAAACATCTGTTCATTGGCTGAATTGAAGTCCTTATGGTTGTCTGAGGAATCCTCTGCCATTCCTTGTGAAGTGTAGCCTTCAGTTCTGACCAGTTTGTACAGAGTGCGGCCTGTTTCTAATCCTCCGGTCAAGGTCATCTTACAGATATTCTGTTAGGTTATGGCTTGTGGTTCTTGCCGGCCAGTCCAGAATAACGATTTGATGTGTTTGGAAGAAGTTTTCATTCATCGTAGCCATTTGTGGTCGGGCGTTGTCTTGTTAGCCGATTCCATCATCGGTGCCATGTAGCGTAGTCACCGTGACGAAGAATTTCGTCACAATAATGTCGTTATTTTAGATTGCTTTGAAAAGTAACTAAATGTATACGATAAAAAGCAGAGATTCCACCACCTACCATCACATTTCAGCCACCTTTGGGCCTCTTGGGGGACGTTAGATTTGTGAAATTTCTATTCTCTTCTTTTATACACTTTTTCTCCTCCATCAATGCTACGAATTAAAAACCTTAACCATTGCTGAAAAGAACACTTTACCAAAGTCTTTAGTTTTACGGACAATGTTGTTTTGCCAAAATTTGGCGATTTCTTCCATGAAACAGGGTTAGAATGGTTCCATATAAAGGGCGATAATCACGTAATCCACGATCTTAAAAATGTCCAATAATGATGTTTCAAGACCGTCCGAAGTGCCTGGCAGTCTCTGCACTAAGTTGGAATGGGTTTTGAACATGGGTGTTGACAATAACCCAATTCTGATGTCGAGTTGTCGCCCTTGGTTGGCTTCGTCTCGGCTTGTCTTGGTCAGTTCTAGTGGTGTTAAAACGTTTGTTCAAGGGTTAGATGATTCCTCTGCAAACATTTACGTGTCTTGCAAATGCAGAACGCGCTAATAAAGAATTAATCATACACACAGCCCCTTTATTTTCTGAATTTATCAATTTTTAAATTTTGAAAACAGGAGAAAAAGGTACCCAACCGTTAAAAAGTACGGAATTTTATCGTGTGTAAGGTGTGTTTACACATTGTCTATGTGATTGAAAGCAAATGTTGTGTGTAGGAAGCGTTGATATCAACACAGACCGAGGTAAATCAATACCGACACTTTGTCCCCGTTCTACTTCCGGTTTATGATTTCTTTGGTCTGCTCTTGCACAAGAAGTCTCATAAGTCCCACAAGTCATACTTTTAACTTTTACTGAAATTCTTATTATCGTAATATAATGGGAGTGACAGAACTTTTGCAACTCGGTAATATATATATATCATATATATATATATATATATATATATATATATATATATATATATATATATATATATATATATACATATATATTTATGTGTGTGTGTGTGTGTGTGTGCGTGGTTGTGTGTGTATGTATGTATGTATGTATGTATGTATGTATGTATGTATGTATGTATGTATGTATGTATGTATGTATGTATGTATGTATGTATGTATGTATGTATGTATGTTTTATACATAGGTATGTATGTGTGTATATATGTATGTGTGTATGTGTGTACCTATGTATGTCTGTATGTATGTATGTATCTATGTTTTATACATATGTATGTATGTATGTATGTATGTATGTATGTATGTATGTATGTATGTATGTATGCATGTATGCATGCATGTATGTATGTATGGGTGGATGGATGGATGGATGGATGGATGTGTGGGTGTGAGTGTGTGTGTGTGTGTGTGTGTGTGTGTATGTGTGTGAGAGAGAGAGAGAGAGTGTGTGTGTGTGTGTGTGAGAGAGAGAGTGAGAGAGAGAGAGAGGGGGAGAGAGAGAGAGAGAGAGAGAGAGAGAGAGAGAGAGAGAGAGAGAGAGAGTGTGTTTATATTAGTATGTCTCGGTTATCCTTTGTGTAGTAGGAAATGAGACATTAGGAAATCATGTTCTGTACTAAATAAAGCAACAGTTCTGGACTGTTTGATACTGTTAACCTTTTTTTAGAGAAAAGAAGTCAGATATCTGTCAGTGCTGTTTTAAGGCAAAATGAGTTGACGTTTTTGATAACAGGCCAGTTACACCACCAGCCCAGCTGTCTTCCAGAATTGGAAATACGGTGTTGAGTCGATTCACTTTGAGTCGCTGCTGTTTTATATATATATATATATATATATATATATATATATATATATATGTATGTATGTATGTATGTATGTATGTATGTATATATATATATATATATATATATATATATGACGTGCTGACACTCGCGTAATACTTTTGTGCAGTGAGAAGGCAATCAAGTCGTCTAGGGTTAGTAAGTATTAAGGCGCCGTTATTTAAACAATATCTTCTTCGAGTTCTTGTGTCGCCCGCTCATCCCGTCGGACATCTTGCAGGAGATATAGTCGTAGAGATGTTTCCAGGCCAGTTCCGTTTCCACGGTGAATTTATCTCCTAGTCGCATCTTCAGGCCGTCGCGGATCGCCGGCCACAGAAACTGAAAAAAGGACAGATTGTCAAAATTTGATGTCTTGCTTTATTGCAAAAGGGAAAATCAAGTCACAACGTCTTCAGAGACACATAAATAAGAGTTAAAGAGTGTTTAACTCCCCTGTTTCTTATTATATTTTTATGCAGGGGAATGAGAATTTCTCTCAGGTGTTTCCAGCAATCGACATATTTGAAGTTCGCGGCAGGGCAATGAATCATGGATGTTACAAATTATACTTTATAGGGAAAACAAACTTTAACAGAAGGCTTCCCTAACACACAAAATTTTAATAAGTCCTATCGGCAGCAGCAGACCAAATCCAATGCAGTGACACATTTCAAACCATACAGTCACACAAATGTGCATAGTATTTTATAGTGTGCATGTTGTTGGTTATCTATTAAAGTTTCAGATTTTTTTTTATAGAACAGAATTGAAGTATCTGCATGAATAAAGAAGTTATACTTCAAAACAACGCGTTTTCAACCTTTGTCAAATAATTAGAATGGGTGTCCTCAAAATGTAAACGTAGGGACATAAACAAGCAACCATAACTTATGTTATTATTTTTATTGCCAACGTTTTCCTGGTCTAAATTCGCGTACACTTACAGACTTCACACCTCAAAAGTTAACAACGAATAACCTGATTATGCGAAACATATTAAGTTTCCCTTCAGCAGTGAAAACTATAGACCGGCGTATTTCTAGTCGGGCAGACGTTAGCATTTTTATTCTTAAGTTACCGAACTAATCTTTTTTTAGAAACATGTTAATTTTTGCTTCAGCAGGGAGAAGTTTTGAGCCTCGTGTTCATTTTCTTGAGTACTTCCCGCTTTATGGCAGCAGTCGTAAGTAGTGTTAATATGATAATAATGATGATATATATCATGTGATTCTGTCCTTTTCCCCGCCTATCTTCACTCACTACACCTTCTTCCTCATTATCCTCCTCAACCCCCCCCCCCTCCTAAACAAAAGTTCATTCATTCATTCATTCATTCATTCATTCATTCATTCATTCATTCATTTATTCATTCATTCATTCATTCATGTATTCATTCATTCCTAAACCCTATCCGTACGTCGTGTTTTACTATCGTATCCATACGACATGGGGAACTCTGTGCCACCACTTTCCAAAGAGGAAATTTACTTGTTAATCCGTTCCGTACGCTTTGCATAGCAGTCTTTCAAAATGATTCTTTGACTTTGAGAAATATTGAAAGTTTCAAAGAGATCTTCGCCCTAGAGGTATTTTAAAATGTGAAGAATATAATTCCTGGGTACAAAATGACCCCAGGGCGTACGGATAGGGTTAAGGTAACATTGGTTGTCGCTTTTCTTCTCAAAATAATGGAACAAAACATGTATAAAACTAATAAATTAATGCCACGAGAAATAAAAACCGTTACCGCTAGCATCGCCGGCCGGACGTTGTAGGAGGAGTGTTTCTCTCCGAGCAGGACGAGCATCTCCGAGAAGACCTCTGAGTCGTCCAGATTGTCCACTGCCTGGCCCAGGTTCTTCATGACCAGCGTGGCGTGGTGCTCCAGGCGTATCGTGTCGAAGATGAACTCTCCGCTCTCTGTCTGCGACATCAGGCGACGAAACAGCTTCTTCAAGTCTTTCTCCATCTCGAACAGTCTGGAAATAAAGCATTCGAAGTAATATGTTATAGATACTGCTGATGATGGAGACAATCTGCCTGCCCACACTGAAATGGACCCTCATGAAGAAGGGTGAGGAGTCATGGGGCACTCCGTCTTCCTAAGACCCCAGTTCTACATTCAAATAATTCAAGTATGTTATAGATACTATACCACATGTATGTATATCAGAAAACAGTCTGATTTACCCAAGACGGGATGGAAAAAATAATGTATCAGCAAGATGCTGGCATTTCGTAAACACTACAGGTTTTACATAAAAGAAATGATAATTAATTTCTACTTTTATCCCCAAACTCTTGGTTCATTTAGATATCTTCATACGTTGCGTGTAGCTTACAGCTCTGTAAAAAGTTCTTATTAACGCGTATTACCAGCCTCCAACTGTCACATGTGCCACTCTGGTATCATTATCAATAAAAGTTTAGAGAAAAAAGAAACCGATACTGTTTTGGACGAAAAAATTAAACTACAGGACACGTAAAGCTATTCTTGAACACAAAGTGACAAAGAAAACCCGCTAAAATCCGAAACACAGAGACGAGAGAGAGAGAGAGGGGAGGAGGAGGAGGAGGAGGAGGAGGAGGAGGAGGACAGACAAACGACAGTCAGTCAAACAGACAGACATGCAGGCAGACAGAGAGAGAGAATATTGAGAAGCTGACTAATACCGACAAGAAACATTTCTTTTCTTGGTTAAACTATTTTTAATGGCAAAGACCACTAATTTGAAAGACGTGAAAGAGACACAAATCCCCAAGGACATAAGAAGGCAATCACACAGGCCCGCACACTAACACACACCTACAGGTTCTCAGATAGACCGCTTCTAGATCTATGTGCTGTAGAAGTTTGGCGTTTGGCCGTCGCACACAGGAGAGGTGAACTCGATTCAGAATTTGTGTCGAGTATTTCGGTCTTTTTGCTAGGATGCTGTATCACTCCCAGCCTGTGCTGGCCCTGACTACAGGCTAAAAATCTGACTGCACAACGATCTAATTTGAGTCGGTGTAGATGTTTAATCACCTACATAAGGAAAATGCATAGGTTTATACACATACACAAAAGCTGGACACAACACACAGGCCTGCCTCTGCCGACCGACAGTTTATATTATTTATAAATTTCTTCGCACTAGGAGTAAAAAAAACACTGCTGCCAAGCGCTTAAAGGTAATGCCATTAGGCATTGGGCGACTTTGTGCACTTTTTAAAGTTATAAAACGATACATATGATTCCTTTTCTTACTTGACGAAGTAAAAGTCTTTAAAAAACGAGTTGAAACTTCAGGTTTAATTTTCCATGGTGCATCCATCACCTTGCGTTTCTACATATGCAGCAGATTTAAAAAATTGAAATTTAAAAAAAGGTATCCAACATATCAAATGATCTCTAATTAACTTTTTGTTTGTGGTTTACAAAATCAGGAAACCGCCTCGTCTATGTTTTCAGATTATGAGAGACAAATTATCATTTTACTGTTTATATCAATCAATTTGGGTTGTTGTTGTTTTTTTTGTTGCTGTTTTTTTGTTGTTGTTTTGTTTTGTTTTTTTATGAAGTTTGAGACGATGACGTTGCTTTGCGACTGAAATATCAACCGCCTTACTTAGGAAAACTCACAAAGAAATGAATCTTCAGAAGTCACTCCAAAACGATTTACAGAAACTCTCACGACTGATTATCTGCTTTATATACAGCTTCTTTTTTAGCTCGACTGCCTTACATGTGTTTGTTTGTTTTTCCCCAGTTTCATTCTAATCTAATGAACACTGATACATGATAACTGCCTCCAACTAAAGTATTACCTCAACTTTGAGATAATGCATTATCAACATCACAACATATTATCGTCATCATCATCATCATCATCATCATCATCATCATCATCATCATCATCATCATCATCATCATCATCATCATCATCATCATCATCATCATCAACAGTAGCCGCAGCAGCAGTAACATCATTATTAGTAGTATTATAATGACTATATTTTTACTAATATCGTTATTATTAATAGTACCGTGGTTGAATTCTGTTAATACTATCACAACCATTACCAATGTTTATAGTTTGTATTAGTTTGCAGGGTTGTTCTATGTTCCGGCATAATGTTACATTCTTTGTCTCTGCAGTCTTGCTAACGCCCCATTAACGTCACATCAACCATCAACT
>NW_004797495.1:57386-58662 GCF_000002075.1 Aplysia californica | reverse complement strand
AGACAGACAGACAGACAGACAGACAGACAGACAGACAGACAGACAGACAGACAGAGGAGTGAGGAATGAACAAGATAAGGAAAGCAGGTAAACGGAGATGGGTGGTAACTGAGAGGGAGAGGAAGAAAGAAGGGAGGAGAAAGAGGAGAGAAATAGGAAAAAATAGTCACCGTTCAACAAATTGCTACCGTGGTCAAGGACGAGAGCGATAAGTCACGGATCGAATCTCTCCACTGCTCGGACTTGTTGTCCCAGGGCGTCCTGTCTTCCGGGCACGAGGACAAATCCCGAGTACCCCGAGTAAATAAATCACGAGCTCGGGATGAGAAAACGGCTGCGGGCTACAGCAGGTTGTGGCATTGTGGATTGTGGTAGCCACTGGCCCACTGGGTAGTCAACGAGACTTGATTCTTAACGAGAGGGCTGGTGAGGTTTTGTATGTTCGGGAAAAAGGCTTAATGATATCGCGGTCATGTATTACCACATAATATGACCTATTGCAGTATATTATAATTACTATTGGCAAGTTGTTCAACTATTGGTTTAAGTGCAGAAAGCAATATTTTTCAAGAGAGGGAAAAAAACGCTTTTTCATTCTGTAGGAAATTGCACCTAAATAATGTTGTTGTATCTTTTCCTGCTTTTTTTCTCAACATTTAGAATATAATTTTCCTCAAGATACTTAACGAGTAAGCTTACATGCAAATAATACCATACATTCAAACAGTGTACTGCAATCTTTACGTATAGAAAACTCTGGGTTTAGTTTATCTGAACAGCTGGTCGAGGACATGTTCTTATAATTTTATCTCTTACTTGGTAATATCATAGTCTGGTACCGAGTACCACACTCCGATGAAAAATAGACTCGTTCACCTTCGATAGCACCGACCCACGAAAGCTCCTCAAACAATCGAAGTTCAAAAACGACCTCATACGGCTAAAGCAGAGTTTCCGACACTGCAGCACTTTACTTTTATCAAATGAGATAATTTTCTGAAAGATGGGAAGAAAAGATCAAATTAGCTCATTACATTGAACAGGGACTCGTAAGTTTCGGGCAAAAACATATGATAGAAAAGGTCAATGGGAGCCACAATTGACAGAAAGACTGGAGTGTGGAGGAATGAATTTTATTGAACAGTGCAGATCTTTTCTTTGTCGCAAACCATTGGGTGTGGGGGAAGATTTGGGGGTTGAAATTTAATCGACCTCTGTCAAGTAAGAAGAAGAAGAAGAAGAAGAAGAAGAAGAAGAAGAAGAAGAAGAAGAAGAA
>NW_004797495.1:55082-56167 GCF_000002075.1 Aplysia californica | reverse complement strand
AGAGAGAGAGAGAGAGAGAGAGAGAGAGACAGACAGACAGACAGACAGAGACAGAGAGAGAGAGAGAGAGAGACATAGAGAAAAAGGGGAAGGGTGAGACAAATGTAACTGTTTCACAAAGAAGAACATGGTCTAGTCTTACTAAAAGTGTTTGCTATCACGGTTCCCTGGACATCGTGTTATTGGTGCTAAAGTACATAATTTATCTCCAAATCCAATAGATATATATACTTCTGAAAATTGTTTCAACGAATCTAGTATTTCGACATAATTATGTACGAATATTTTTCTAATCCCCAGTGCATTTTCTTTTTCACTTTGCAAATCTTTATGTTGTTACTTTTCTCAATCGTATTATTTTTTTCAGGTTTTGTTAGTTTTCTTCGCATCATTTTAAATCGTTGGCGTTAATGGCTCCTCTTAAAACTAATTTTCTCTTGCTAGCGGATATTTAAAGAAGACGCAAATTCTGGGCGTTTATCGAAATAAAAGACTCTCTTTTAATTAAGTAGAAGGGCCAACCTAGACTCCATGGTATAGTATATAACATAGAAGCAGACAGACGGAGATACTCGATGAATTAACTGCCACAAGCTGGAATCGAATTCAACGGATTCAATTCTTTTGCATGCAACGGTTAGGAAATTTGTTAAGTCACCATAGACAGTGAGTGGCGGTAATATTCCTTTGTGGAAAAAAGTATTGCAATCTTACAATCAATCTAGGAAACGATTGTTATTGTTCTCTGTACTTCAAAAGATGTTTAACCATCTCACGTGTACACAACGATATTAAGCGATAAAGCATGTGGGTTCGTGCCCGTGCATCTATGTTTTGTCTGCAGGATAAAAATCATCCGGCGTCATTTTTTGGAACATTCGTTTTGTACATCAGCGTCAGTCGCGCTTACTCGTAGATGTGTATATTATTTGGCTGTGAACCCCCTTGTTGTTTGATATTATATTAAACATACAAAGAATTGCCAGGATACGAGGTGACTGCTGAAGTAATAGGATAATACTAGATATGAAAGGTCACGTAGGCCCCACAGATAGTAATCTGAATAACGTTAGAAGTGGGGAGAT
>NW_004797495.1:51467-53488 GCF_000002075.1 Aplysia californica | reverse complement strand
TGTGTGTGTGTGTGAAAAAAGGGGGGCGGTATTTTAGAAGATTAGCAAAGTCGTTTTCCCTCTTATCCCTGGCGAAAGTGAGCTGATTTCGTGGAGACGACCTTTGTGTGTGCAAAACACTGCCTTGCCCTTCACACCCTCTGGCCTTTTATTATTTTTCCCAGCCACTCGGTCTTTGTGAATTGAACAAAGCTTAACTAGATTTCTTTCCTTTTGTGACTTTACAAAAGATATCTTTATGCGCAGTAATAAACCAATAAGGAAAAGGCAGACTTAACGTGTACATAAACATTGTCTGTTGGAGGGGGAAGAGATAGAAAGAGATACACAGAGAGAGGAGGGAGAGGGATGGGGAATCGCGGAGAGTAGAAGAAGAGGGGGAAAGAGGAAGATAAGTGTGGGGAGGGCTGAAGGGAGGAAAGTAGGGTATTACTAGGGTTAAGGGGATGGAAGTAGGGGAGGGAAGTGGGGGAGGGAAGTGGGGGAGGGAAGTGGGGAAATGATTGAAAGGATTGAAGCAGGGGATTAGGGCTGAAGGGAAGAAAGTGGGGAGATAGAGAGAACGGAAGATGAGGATTTGATATAAGTTGTGGGGTATAAAGTGCTTTCAATAAATAGTTTAGGCTGCAACCGGTGCTAATTAGGGTTGGAAATGAACTTCAAAAATATGTATATCCATTTTCAAAACAAACAAAAACTCAACCGTAATAAACTGGTTTATGGTAAACATCGAGAATCATGCAATGCAGGGACGCGCTTCAAAGTTTGCTTTATAGTCTATCCAAAGACTCCGGGCCAGGCAATGGAGGGATTTAATATCAAACCTCTTTGATTTTCACTTAAGTTTAACGCCTTCGTGAACACAAACAGAAATACGTGTTCTAGAAATCAAAATGAAGAAAGGGTAAGAGTTTATCGTATTATATAGTAGCGACCCAAATGTGACCCCACAGAAAGAAGAGATTTCAGATGTTTACTGTAAGTTAAGTAAGTTCCACATTGGGGACGCAAATGGATTTTCACTACTGAAATAAAGAGGAACGGTTAAAAGGAGACATTCTAGAAGCGCCATTTTAAATTACTACCACGTGATATTATATTATCGTTCATCTCAGCGTAGATATCCATTGTGTTGTTCTTTCATCAGACGAGTCGTACCATTAGTATTTTGCAAATTATGGTCTATTTATTGTCAAAAAAACAATATGGCGATGGTAGTCACACAGTACATTAGGAAAGTGCTCAATCGCCTCTGTCTTTGAACAACAAAAGCAAAAGGATTATGACATGCAGTCCCTTTCAATATAACTGAGAGTAATTTTTTTTTAATCGTTCCCAAGGAAGGAGTAGTAATGAGTGTTCGTTCGAGGAACGTTCCCTTAGTACGGTGTGGTGCTCTCGTTTTCCTTTAAAAGTTCTTGACGTTCCTTTTGTTCCTGTTGCTGTAAACCACACGGTTTCCGGATAAAGCTACCATAGTCTCTATCGTTTTGATGACGCGGGAAGTGGGGCTTAACGGGCTGTACGACGCAAGATCGGTTTGCTGGTTTACCGGATTTGAGAAGGGGGACAATGATGGTGTCCTTCCACATTTGTGGCACGTCTGTTGAGTAAAAGGTCATGTTGGAGATGAAAAACTGTTCCTCTGGGGCTTTCGGACTTGGATGTTTCGGGATGATAGTAGAGATGCTGTTCCTACCGGTACCCCGCGGGTTTTCATTTTGAAGAAATCGGATCTTAGCTCAGTGATTGTGCAGGCAGGCTGAGCCTCTCCCGGGGATTTTCTGAGTTCCCTCAGCGGCTGCTTTAGTCCTTTCCTCTTGTGTCATGTCCTGACCAGCCATATTCGAGCAGTCTGTAGTGTTTTATAAATATGTCAGCTTTTCGTTAGTCGTCGGTTAAAGGTGACTTCACGCTCATTGTGCTTCATTCCTATCGTTTGGTCGTGGGATCTGTTCGGAATTTTTTTCGTCTTTTAACCGGTATCTATGCTTTGGCATATATATATATATATATATATA
>NW_004797495.1:49278-51367 GCF_000002075.1 Aplysia californica | reverse complement strand
TATATATATACCAACAGGTTTCGCCACAAACGTCAGTCGTCTTCATCCGCACGTCAGTGGCTCTTTCATGTTCACTTCCTCAGAGGCTTCCAGTCTACAACGGCCGGCCTCCATTTGACGTGACCATTGAAATCAGGGAAGAGGTTCCCCTCGATGTTTAGTCTAATCGATACGGGGACGTTCTCATAACTTCCAATTCCCTCCGAAGTGCACCATGAAAATTACCTGCTCCATGACATCAACACTAAAAATAATTTTATGTCGGATACACTTTTACCCTCCAACATGGGCTGAGAACGATGGAGATGCAGTAGTTGGGTTGTCATATTGCAAATTGGTGTTGATGCATGTGTGAGATCTGTCGTTCATAACGACCATGTCGTTGCGGAGTATCCAGTTCACCAGTTCTTGCTCTTCATATGTCCCACTGTGTGCGGTGAAGTCACGGAAGAAGATGGTCTTTGGAAAAATAGGGAGATCATGGGTCGCCAAGCTTGAGTTCTATTGGAATGTGTGGTAACTGGCCTGGAAAGGGGGGAGGGGTGGCAAAACATATTACAGAACTTTTCTTCGCACTCATCTCTACACTTTAAATACCGAAATTTTAGAATGGCTGGTTGAAGCGTTATGGACATGTTGCTTTTTTAAAATAATATGAGTAGAGGATTCAGGATGTAGAGCACCATCCTTCTTTTTTAGTCTCCTCTGATCGATGTGCAATTTTCTAGGTGGAGGGACCTCTTTCCTCAATTTAGTCGCACGCCAAGTTCTATGAAGTTCGAAGTAAGCCATTCACATTTCACTGAAGAATATTCTCAGTGATTTTCACGTGCACTTCTTGGAGTCTTTCGTAGATGATTCTGTTGCAGTATCTCCAATTTTCCTGTTTTGTATTGAGGGAAGAATACAGTGCAAACTGCGACTTGCACGAGCAAAAACACTCACAAACGGACACGATTTTCACTGTATATCGCTGAGCACCCATTCCCTCCAAGGTCAAGTGAGGAAAATAAATGCAAAGTGTCTTTCCCAAGGACACAACGTCGGGCCTCTGACACGATTCGAAACCACAACCTAGCGTTTGCAAGTCCGCTGGTTTGTGGAAAGGATGACTGCAGTAAGACACGCAGCATCTGACAGGGGCGGAGTTTACTTTTTCGGTCAGGCGCATTTCAAATTGTTGGGTTAGGGTTGTTTGGAGGTAGAGGCGGATCTTTAGGATCATATCTGTTATTGTTTGTTGCTGGTGGCGATGGTGGTGGTGCTGTTGCTGTTATGAATCATAGCTCCGGAATAAGGCTGACATCTGCAGTTTTGTTCCCGGTGACATCTACTTTTGTTGCAGTACTTGATGCCTTTATGACACACTTGGGGCCGCGGAATTCAATATAATGAAAGTGACTCTACTATCATTGATTCCCGGCTTTTTATTACAACTGTTGCATTCCCGTCTGTCAAGGATTCTCTGATTGTTGTCAGTGTGAATATTCGAGAAAGGTAACGGACGATGTTTATTACATAGCCAAATCCTTTTCCCAGCATATCTCGAGATGCCGCTGCAGGTATTTTGGGGGTGGCATTCTCGTTACAGTCGGAAGCGCTGCTCATCAGAGGTTTATTTAGCGCTCTGTCTTTCCGTCCAAAGACGTTACAGACTTACTGCAAATGCATGTGATTCGGGTCTAAGTACGGTTCGACGTCTTCGGCTATGAATAAGGAGTTAAGATCAAAGCCAGATTACGACCCATGTCTTTCACAAACAGTGGGAGATTTTTTCGAGATTTGGAGTTTGTAGCAAGGGGTCGACTAGAATGGACATGATGTCAAGGATGGAATCAAAGGGACGGAATCAAAGGGATGGTAAACCGGGCTGCCTCATGGAGATGCCGTCTTTGTGGTGGCGGTATCGGCAGATTTTTTTAGCATCCACCCGTTTGATGTCTAGAACGCCAATATGTTGGACACATACAAACGAAGAAAATGATGCCAGTTGTCTCAGTTGTGTTGATGTTGTTGTTGCTGTTGTTGTTGCTGTTGTCCTTCTTTTTCTTTTTCTTTTTCTTCTTCTTCTTCTTCTTCTTTTTCTTCT
>NW_004797495.1:45053-48331 GCF_000002075.1 Aplysia californica | reverse complement strand
CTTCTTCTTCTTCTTCTTCTTCTTCTTCTTCTTCTTCTTCTTCTTCTTCTTCTCACCTTTGTCATTACTGATTGCCTGGTACTTTTTGTCGGGGATGTTTTGGTCACTGCTGTATTTTTTAAAGTTTTGTTTGTAGTTGTTTAGTATAAACACCGTACAGGACACAAAATGATATTTTTTTTCAATTCTGGCGAGGACACCTGGTTAACATCTTTGAAGGAAACGTTTTATAAAAGGGGAATAACGTTTTACACCACTATCAGAAAATAATTTATAGCTCTTACACATTGATAGTACCAGATACCAACTCTAACACAAAGACTGGCTGTTAAGTAACGATAATAATAATACGAAGTTGCACAGTGGGCTTCCTATAAGCAGCTCTTCCGGGCCGCATTATTTGACCTTGAGTACAGAAAAAGGGAATGATAAAATGACTGATCGGAATCTGTGCCAAAACACTCATGAAAACTAGCAGCATAACAGCAACGTTCTCCAAACATGATAGCCTGACATTTAGTCTGGGGATACACTTCTCATTTCTAAAATCTGCCCCATCGTTCATTCCCCATAAACTGCTCTTAATTTTTTAGATGTCATCATAAACATCGAGCTAAAATTGATGTTTTTGTGTTCTGTCTGGGAAAACAATAAACCATGAAAATGTATCCCCGTCATTTCGCGGGCCGGGTGGTCTTATTTCTATCAAATGAAGCTCACATGACGAGCAGCGCAATTGGGATCGTTAAATACAAATGAAGAGTTTTTCGGCTCGATGAAGGATCACCAGGCTGTCTGGATGACTTTTTAAAATGGCTGCATTTCCGAAAGAAAAAAATTTCATGAGCACTTTTCTGGGGGTTTTCTATGGCAAGCATTTGATCAGTGAGGCTCAGGAGAAGAATATCAATCTAAACAGTTCTACACAGCCATATAGGCCATCATGCTTCAAACATAAAAAGGTTAGACAATAGTGAACAGGATGTAAAAGCCTGCGTGAAGAAATCAAACAGGGCAACGAGCACGATAAGGTGAAGGACAAAAGCCTTAGAAAATGTTAATGTCGCTTTCTCTCCCCTTCAATGGTGGTTTACTTATTATTCGTCTTTCTCATAATTCCCATCTAAAATAATGTTTGCGTTCTTCTTTCTCAGTTCATGGCATTTTTCTAACGTTGATGTACCGCTAGCCTCGCATTGAGGCAGATTACACCAATGGACGAAAAGAACGCTTATATAAACATAGCCTTTATGCCTTTTCCCCGCCATCCACCAACTGTCTGAATTGTACGGTCCTTATTAAGGGGGTTCTCGTGGTCTAAAGGTTATAGTGTTTGCCCCTAGGTTCGAATCTAGACAG
The DNA here is from genome assembly GCF_000002075.1 of Aplysia californica. Lineage (NCBI taxonomy): Eukaryota > Metazoa > Mollusca > Gastropoda > Aplysiida > Aplysiidae > Aplysia > Aplysia californica. The sequence continues at coordinate 46,972 of NW_004797495.1, read as the reverse complement.
CAACGGAAATTTTTGTTTTCTCCAAAAAAAATTCATTTCACCTCCTTTCCAGCTCACATGTTCTGTCGCCTGCTATCGTCTCCACTTTCTGCCCCTCCCCCTACCCATTGCCCCCTCCTCTGGGCTCCTGATTCTTTCTGCAGCCTTTCTACCGTTACTCCTTGGCGCCTTCTCACTGCTGTATTTCACCCACACCATTGATCTTAGGGTAGGTAAGATCTAACACAAATCCTTCTTGGATAAGGGCCAAAAATCTAGGAGGACCCGTATGCAAGTTGCGCACGTTTAAGATCCCTTGGTGGTCCAAAATCGATTAGAGGAGGATTCGGCCGGCACCTAGGCAAAATTTAAAATTTCCTACCAACTGAAAATGTTAGATGTGACCCGTGTGCTCCTTTGATCTTATGCAGTTGCGGGCGCCGTACAACATTTACCACAAAAAACTGTCTGATTTGTACAGTCCTTATTAAACTAATGTAACCTTGCTACGGGTAAATATATAACCCACGGAGCCCGCAACCCACCCTGTGGCTACTTGATAATCTCTTTCCCTCACACGTATCTGCGAGTTCGGCCTATTTCCAGCGTTCATTACCGATTTGCTCCTGATTTGCTATAATTATGAAAATGCTATCATTTCAAGGATTTGGTCAATGTTTTAAAAGGAATTAACAATTAATGAATTTTTTTCAAGTTACCAAGGGAAACTTCAAAGTAACAGAGCCACCTCAGCCTGTCGGAAAAATATCCTGGCTTAGCCAGACCTCAGAGCGATGACCTAAAGGCTGGTGGGAACCTGTCAGCCGACTATCGAATAAATAATACAGCACAAAACAAGACCTGTACGTCAACAAGGTCTTTGACACATTAAACTAGCTTCTGATCTGTCAAAAATATTCAATTGAAATACACCTTCAGTTCAGTTGGAGCTGTACTTGTAACTAGTTGCTAATAGTTTTTCCCCTGTTCCTGGCAAACGATAAAGACAACTACCAAAGCCCGGGAAGGACCCCACAAAAATTGAGTCCTACAGGATTATCACAATTCAAAACACGGTGGGGAAACTAATGGAAAAAATGGAGTCCAGATGAATGTCCAACTTCTTGGAGCGCAACAATCTGATACCTGTGGAACTTGGCAGCTACCACCCTGGTAAGGACACCTGGAGGAATGCGGCAATTTTGGGTCCGACATATACGATGGTTTTGAGGAGGGAAAAGAGACACTAGTCGCCGCAATAGATCTAGAAGAAGCTTATAACCGGTTGCCTTTTAGCTTGATCATGCGAACTATGACCAATGTGAAAATCCACTCGGAATTGGTGATCTGGGTAGGAAATGCCTTGTTAAAAAGAAGGGTTTCCTTGCGCCTTGATAGCTGGGCTTCTGAACCTATTACCATAACCCCAGGACTGCCCTAGGGATCGGCCCTGTCACCAGTCTTGTTCAATATATACACCATCGGTTATAGGTTTTGAATGAAATTTGTATCTTGTCCGCACAAACATTGATGGAAACATCTCAGCAACGAAAAGACCAAAATATATTCAACCTTAACTTGTCGATAGCCTTGACCTTTTGAGAACATCTCTGGGTATAGTACAGGGTCTACATGTTCTAAGTTGCCACCCGTATTCATCTCACGTTGTGGGCTCAGAGAAGCAGCTGTCAAGTTGTCAGTGTCTGTCAGGGCTTGACTGACATCCAACAAATAACCAGCCATATCTATATGGCCTCCTTCATGTCTGCTGTCTTCGTTTGCTGTTTCTCTATCTAGGCTACCATATAAAGTAGTTTGTTTTTATTATTGATCTCATAACAAGATCAGTGTTATGTGGTGAATATTCCTAATACGGCACACACAAACACACACCCACCCACACACACATACACACATACACACACACACACACACACACA
>NW_004797495.1:38546-43083 GCF_000002075.1 Aplysia californica | reverse complement strand
ATATATTATACCCATGAACCCATCCGCGAGGATGCACACGCAAGCGTACATACATACATACACACATACATACATACAAAATAATTTTCATTCACCAGCATGCGTATCTACATTGTTAGATCTAGAGTTACACACGCGAAAACCCTTTCATAATCCAGTGTCAAAGAAAATAGGAGGACATAGAAAAATTATATTCTAGTTTATTTACTCAAAGCTTAGGTTAGATTTAGTAATAGTAAAGGTTTCATGGCGCTCGCAACTGCATAAGGTCATATGAACGCCAAGGGGTGGATGTCAGCATAGAAGTCCTTACAGGGAATCAGACTTACTTTGCTCACCTCTCTAGTCTCAACAGCACACAGTCTACTTCGACTATCAAGGCTCCCCGGAAAAAGCAGGTCACAAGAGTGTGACAAACATACAAAAGAAGTGAGGAAAATGACGATGTTAAGGATTAGGGGGGGAAAAGCAGCAGTTCCCTGTTGTAGTTCCGGCGCTGTTATGAGAATGACATTGTTGGAACAGCCCTTGTACTGTCCATTAGAACGAGAAATGTCCCCCGTTTGGGAATTAGGGCATTCCTCAAAACACTTCAGTCAGTGGCACCGCTCCAGGGGGTAGAAGCATAGGTTAAAAGATAAATCCCTCTTCTAAAGATCAGAAAGAAGCTTATTGTATCTCCTACATCAGAGCGTCGGAAATCTTCACCAACGACAACCTTTTCGCTTTCAGAACGCGACTGTCGTCAACAAAAGAAGTAAGCACTTTAAGCAGCATGGCCTTGCTTTTTCTTTCGCAAACAAATCAGAAGAAACCAATGTGCAAACGTCAACTATATTATTGTGTAGCTTCAATTCCCGATTGTCCACGTAGAATGGATAAAAGAAAGTATGAACAGTGTGAAGTAGTGAAAATGATCGCGAAACGTGTTGGAACGAGAAGTAGAGGGATTACGATTATCCAAAAAGGATTTCCTACTGACTTCTTTAATTTTAGCCATCTGAGCTCCAGACAGGGATAATAAGAGCGTTTTCTAATGCTGAACTGAAACCTAAAACTACGTACCGCCGCCTCTCACATGTGGATAAAAGTTGTAAGGAAAGACGCTGATGAATCGGCGATCTATACAGACAAAGCCAGGACAGGAAAGAGTTAAAGAACACGCATACTCGAACAAATGAGGGGGAAAAAGGAAACTATGTTTGCAAGTACCAAGATGCCCATTCTTTTGAAAACATGGTATACACACAGGGGTGTGAGAGACACAGCAATGACGCGTTCCTTCGTAACAAAGAGGAGAAAGATTTTCTACAGTGTTTCATAACAGTGTATGTACGTCTAAAAGCCAAACGAGCGAAACGCTTGATATACCTTAAGTGCCTACGGTGATATAATATATCGCTATGGAAGAGTTAACGCACGCACATGTTATATTGGAAGCCTTCTTGCCAGTGTGCCAGACGAGGAAAGAGCACTTTTGTCGAGGATTTCCATCAGTAAACGGATAAAGTCATTCAACTAAAAGAGGCGAATAAAAGGAATAACATCATTAATGTACAGTTTTGCAGATGCACATATAGGAATTTGCAGACAAAATGGAAACGGAAGTCTTTGTTTAATAGCTTGCTCCTGTGCCATATTGTATCCTTGACGTTTGCAAATGAGGACCTTTTTATAAACTGACGTTCATTCCTCCCCCGAATTCAACGAGTATTATACTCGCCGCAACGTGGCATTCATTAAAAAACATCTTTATTTAAAAACTGTAAAGCTGAATGAGGTGCACTTTGGACGGGGATCTCATATCTCTGGCCTAGGTATCCTGCTCACATCTAGAAAAAAAATCATGTTAAAAGAAAAAACTGCATTAAACAATTAAATTGTTGAAGATGGGAGGATGGTAAACTTGTTTCCTAGAAAAATTTACTGACTGGGTTGGGTTGTTTGGGGTTTTTTGTTGTTTTTGTTGTTTTATTTTGTTTTGTTTTGTTTTGTTGAGTGAGTTTTTGTTTTTTGTTGGGTTTTTTTATTGTCGGTTGTTGGGTTTTTTCGTTTGAATGCTTTGGTCATATTGGCATTTCGTTTCAATTCGACAGACTGCAGAAAATTAAATTGTCTTTTCTCTCAACAACCAAAATGGATTAATAGTTTTGACAAAATCGAGCCATTTCATTGTTCAATAAAAACTTTTCAGCATCAAAAGACAGTGGTGTCTGTGCTGCAATTGCCGACATTCTATCTCCTATGCTGATAATTATATTATGTGGCTTCATAAGCCAATGGGTTGGCCCACAAGTAAAAGCTGGTTGCAGTGATTCAAAAGTAATCATTCAAGTGTTGCCGCCGTTGTAAATTCCACCTTTTTAAATTTTGAGATTGGTCTTGACTTCCCTGTTCCACTGACTGCGATCTTCTTCATATCTTCAGTGCCCATGTATGTGAGTTGACCCCAGCTAATGCCCTGTCCAACTTAAAAGCATATCATTTGAACTTCTGAATAAAACTTGATGCCTATTTTTCTTTTTCCATTAGTTTCTGACCTCTGTTTCTCTTCTTCAAAGACATTTTTGCGGCCGTTCGATTTCTTTACAAATTACCTAGAAATTCTTTCATGAAATTATCAACTGGAAATTCAGCCTACTTGAGTTGTGGCAAGAGGTTGGTATCCCGTTTTTCTCCTTTCATTTCTCTTTAACTCGTTATTCCATTGTCCTTAAAGTTCACCAGTCTCCTGGGGCAGCCTTTCAAAACGTACGCCGTTTGTCTTCACAAGTTTGGATTGATGAGTACAGATTTCGCTTTGAGCATTTTCTTTCTTGGTACTGGTTGGGTTATCATGGCTGCGAGTACTATTTTGGTGACTAGCTATTTGGCCTTGTTAATTGTTTTAATGTCATGTTGTTTGTTTTGAGGTTTGTTTTATCTTTCTAGATTTTCTGTGTGTGGTTTTCTTTTCTTTCTGCTGTTTTGGGAAGGGGGTGAATGTGTTTTCCTTGTATTTGTTTCCTTTTTCTTGAAGAAAAATGAAGAAGGGAATGAGGACGGTTGTGGGCGCATCTGTCTGTCTGTGTGTTGGAGGGGGCGCCTAAGAGTAGGCCCTTATAAGGTTAACAGAATATTATTTCATCTTTAGCCGAGTTTTCATAAAAAGCCCCTAACGCTGTATTTCCTCGACTCGTTGATTAATTTGTAGCATTGCCAACATTAGTTTTATAGCAAATTCAAGAAGCCATCTTCATGTGTGAGCCTATATAATGAACCAGTATGGATATAGATCACATTGAATGCTGACGTAAAAATGGTCTTAATTACCTCGATTAAATCCCCATTTCAAAATCTGGGTGTTACCTGAAAGACCTTGAGATCCAAAGGTCTGTCGCATGAATGTAGACTTGGCTAACAATAAAATAATCAAACAAATAGCTTTTAGTTTTCTTCCCGTCGCTAAATTAATATAGTCAACGTGGCCTTTTTTCTATGTGGAAATGCGCCATACGAGAGAAAAGCAGACTTTATCGAGATCAGTGTAAATGCATTTTTGACGACAACACTTGACGAGATATTATTATTATCATTACATGTCACTGTAACCCAAGAAAAACAGATTAAAGTAAAACCGCCCACCCCCGCCCCCCCCCCTTTTTTTTTTTAAAATACCGTCGCATATCACGATGACAACAGTCTGCTGCTCCTGTAAGACAAAGCTGCAACCCCACTGTTGCCCTACTGTGATCCCCTACTGTGACCCACCACGGTGACCCCGGATCTGTGCTTTTTCCTCTAAATCCAGAGGCGGGGTGGGGTGGCATTTTTGTATTTACTGAAACACAAATTCTTACAAATCGGATTTATTGAATTAAAACTGGCTTAAATTCGGACAAAACTGTCCAAATTAGCCTGGATATACATTTTGAGGGGACAAAAATCCAAAGGCTTAGCCTGTGTCCACATCTCTAGTCCTGTTAATTACCCTAGAGAAAGCTTCCTAAGACGTAGTCGAATTAGGACATTGTGATATAATTCTATACCTTTTACCGTCTAGACGGCTGGGCAAGGGTACTGACTTGACACCTGGCATCGAGTTACAGTATTCCGCAAACGCTGTTTGTGTTTTTACTGCTTTTTTTACGTCGACAATTTATACTCCCCTAGAGACACAGTTTAGACCATTTAGAAGGCAAGTTATGATCCAGCCAGCCAGGCCCAACCGGGGTTAAGAGAGAGCGATGGAACATCCCAGCAAAGAAATTGAGATACTCGGGGGAAAAAAGTATTCTTCCCCCACGGGAATCGACATCTAACCGCTACACTGCAGACGCTAGACTGATGTTCCGAGCTGTGGTTCTGTTTGTTGAACTCGAACCATAACACATGTATTAACATGAACCAATATAAATCAGAAAAATGAAAGTCATAGTGAGCAAACGTAAGCTTCCTAATATAGAAAATGCAAAGAATGTAGATTTTATATGTGTGTGTGTGTGTGTGTGTGTGTGTGTGTGCGTGTGTGTGTATGTGTGTGTGCGTGTGTGCGTGT
>NW_004797495.1:34310-36646 GCF_000002075.1 Aplysia californica | reverse complement strand
AGAAGAAGAAGAAGAAGAAGAAGAAGAAGAAGAAGAAGAAGAAGAAGAAGAAGGAGACAGCCCCCACCGACAACAAGAACAACAAAAGCAGCTCAGCATTTACAAGAACAACAGCAGCAGCAATAGCAATATCCAGAAGAACAAAAATAGAAGTAATAGGAGCGAACCTATGTTAGCAAGAAAAATTCACATGAGGTGGTGTAAAAAGTAGACTGATTTTTAATGAAAGTGGAAGCTTTTGCCGTAGTGCAATACCGGTAAATGGACACACAGATATTAAAGCAAATCCTCCCACCTAGTTATTTAGTATCCCTGTTGCTGCCCCAGAGGACAACGTTATACAGGAGAAGCAATAATTAGAAGTTTCAATTCTCAGCTATTACAATCGTGCTTAATATATATATATTTTTTTTTTACAAATCTATGACAGTGTTGTCTTAAAAAAAACACAACTCTATCTTCTTTTTTAAAAGCTAGGCTGACCAAGACCCAGTTTTATAATGATTGATGTTAGTCTTAGTAATCACGTTATTTGTTGTCCGCCCATTTCACAACAAAAGTACTCCATTTTAGTGGATGTGGTGGGGCATAGACTCTTTTTCCCTATTCATTTCCATTTTATAGAATCCGTCAAATTGCGGCAGCCATGACAGCAATACTGGGTTCCTAGTGAGCGTCCAATTTGAATAATGTCATTTAATCTGCCCAAAGTAAGCAGTATAGGTTGTTTGTTTTTCTAGTTTCATATTTAGGAAAAATGAGGATCAAGAAACATAATTTTGTGTACACTGTTGGGGATAATATGAGTGGCGAAGACTTACTTGTTTGACAGGGTAACCAAAGTGAGACAGACCCAAACAGAGATGAGGCCACACACGAAAAGCTTTCCCACAATAGGAACATAATTGACACCACTTATTAGAGGCGGCATCAATGAGTTGTGAATGGAAACACACCCTGATTTCAATACCCGTGTTGCATTTTCATCGCCAAAATAATTGGCTGAGAAAATATCTCATTAATTATTATTCATTCCAATTTGGGTGAAATGTGTTTATAACTTTTAAACCAGCGGTGGGAATATTGGTCTCAAGATTTTAAAACAAAAATTCCAGCTAGAAATAAAACCCCCACAAATATTAGGTAAAGAAGCGGAGATGGCAATACTACAATGTACAAGCATTTTTAGGAGTTAGTCCAGCATATCCTTTCAAGGCAGACTCTACCAGTTTAATTATAAGCTAACATCATCAGTGCTTAATACTGACTGTGATCGTGGCTCAGAAGGGGCAAGCAGGGAGTTACGTCGCAATGAAAAGGTTTCGAACCTTGTACATTGAGCACTCGCCCTGCTCATTTGGTGATTTCATGAACGTCTATGGGTGAATTTGTCTGCGGTGATGTTCCCAAATTAAGTAAAGTAAGCAGTAATTATTTGATTACTGTATGTAGACGCTATGCTAGAATCCCTAAGTCATTATTTTGAATTCCTTTTACAGTAAACCATATTTTAAAAAACACACACTTAAATGAAATTACCGCATGGCTAATTCATCAGCATGTTATTAGTTTTAACTGTAGGTTGTGGTTATGACAACTACCATTTTCATCTGCTTTTGTATATTTTTATTCCTGTTACCCAGTCTGATGGCCTATTCATATAATCTTCATTTCTAATAGCTGATTTAACCTTTGTTCCGAATACGGTGGTCGTTGCATGCTTTCTACAGTATCGTTATATTAGAATTGCCAAGTTCTTTTTGCTTAGTACCTAGTTTTGATAAATTTGACGTAAACATTTTTGAATTTCACAACATGTTAAGCTTTTAAGAATGCAGTTCTTTAAACATCTTGATAAAGACTCCCGAATAATCGTACGATTTGACAGCAGATAAAACATTTGATTTCTGATCTTATGGTCTTAGTAACTCAAAACGGGCAAATGTGTCAGATAGCACTTGTAATTCTGAGGTGGCGGTATGCCATCGTGTGTATGATTTATTTACCAATCCCAGCGTTCACCGCCGACAAATAATCGCACTCCGGTCCCAGGTAGCACTGACGTCCTTGGGTTAGTCTCACCAATATCGCCGGTTTCGGCAATCATTTGATCTTGTTTGTTGTGACAGGGATTGCGGCAGGGACCGGCACTTAATGAGGATCAGGGCACTTGTTTCCCGTCTTCACAAACAGTGCTGGGTAAAATGTAATTCCTGAGTCGAGACGATGTGAACTTTTGTGGAATCGATACTTTCCACACAGTACATTTTATGATGTTGTAGGCTTCTTCTTCTTCTTCTTCTTCTTCTTCTTCTTCTTCTTCTTCTTCTTCTTCT
>NW_004797495.1:29392-32869 GCF_000002075.1 Aplysia californica | reverse complement strand
TACACATAACATATGAAAAAGGGACACGCACAGACATACACACACGCACGCGTGAGCGCTCACACATACCTGTACATACACACACACGCACACACACATACACACACACACACACACACACATACACACACACACACACACACACACACACACACACACACTTCGATATAATCAGATTTTGTCCTGTTGTATTTCGCATTTCCGCTTCAAAGTGGAAGCATCCATCTTTTTTGTCATCTCCTAGTAAATTTACGTTGTTCCCTCCACACGTTGCACGCATTAAAAATGAGCTCAACTGATACATGGAACAGAATTTGCGCTTTCGAATTATTCAAAAACTTGTTTTTAAGAGGTGATTTACTCCACTGCAGCAACGGTAAAGATCAGATCCGACGTATCCGATGCATTTTTAACAATTTAAACACTGAGTTAAAAGACAGCACACTGTACGTTACGCAGAGAGACGGCAAGAAGGAGAAAGGAAAGGGTCTAATTATATGTTTGTTTTCTTGTTTTTTGGAAAACTAATCAGTCCACCTAAGAAAGTGTCGTTGATTGGCAAAAAGGTTGTCGCATTCTCTTTGGTCTGAAAAACTCTTCACCAGGTGTAAAGGTAAGGCACTGGCTACACTGCAGGCGAGGCGAAGGGACTCCTTTCTCTCCTTTTTCCGTGGATTTATTTTATTTTATTTGGGGGAGGGGGGTTACAATCTCAGAGGCCAATTTGGTTCCTCTGCTTAAAAAGAAAAATATTTTTTCATACTGCTGTGAAGTATGATAATATTCTTTAGTGGACTTGAATGGATTAAATAGAACAAATTCGGCCTTATAAGTAGGTGGCAGGTAACAGCGTGCAAGGCACTTCAACCTTAAGCCTAAATAACCACCCTACGCTCATCCGCTCACCACGACTTTGTTAAAATAACGTTCTAAAAACTGGTTTACTTTTAATGTGAACGAAAGCTTTGGCTCTGCTTTTCTTTCTTTGTCAAACAAAATTTTTATCACAAATTTGTTCTGCGCTCTGCATGGGCACTGTACGCCCAACAACTTCCTTTGTTGCTTCTGACAATCAGGCAAATCCGAGACCAAGGACGACAACTACTGATTGAGTCGTCCAAACATGCGGAATAAGTCGGTGATTAAGGACGTTAATTGTGTGGACTGTTGAGTTTTTCCTGGTCTTTTGTCATGTGATTTGTGCGTATTTGTATTTTGTGCGTATATTTGTATTTTGGGAGGCAAACGTGTGAGTGAGTGAGTGAGTGAGTGAGATAATCTGTGTCCATGTTTTTGCTTGCATTGTGTGTGTGTGTGTGTGTGTGTGTGTGTGTGTGTGTGTGTGTGTGTGTGTGCGCGCGCGCGCGCTTGTGTGTGTGTGTTTCTATATGAATTTTAGAATATTACTATTATTAGTCTCACACATACATCTCCTATTTAGGGGTAATAACTACGGTCTCTCTATCCCTTTAACAGGTGTCTCTCTCAAACATACACATGAGCTTACACACAAAAAACACGCTCATATATGCTCGCTTTTAAGGACAAGCGGGCTAACCCAGATTTCGGAGGTTTCCAGAAATATTGACCTACACTAAAAGTTGGCGTTACCCTCCCTATAGAAGAAGTTTGGTTTCATTGGTGGGTATATTTAGTTAAAGAGAAAACTCTCCTTGTCTTTTAAAGAAACTGAACAAGGGGCAAAAATTTACCTTCGATTTTCTCCAAACAGCATTTTTCGGGATAGCCCCCTTGTGCTTAAAAGCAACCATATGTAGGCCTATATAGACACACACACACACACACACACACACACACACACACACACACACACACACAAACACATACACACACACAAACACAAACACACACATATAATATGTACAAACACAAGTTCATATACATATACACATCAGGCGCGGTTCGTCCATAGAGCACGGTCGGGCAGTGCCGCCCAACATTTTTTAATGTTCTGTTACGTAAAACACCCACAATAATAAAATAAAAGAATCCAGAAACAAACACTAGTCTAATATTATATCAAAACAAGGTCCTCACTGGCGCCATAACTGTCATTTCTGTGTCTATAGCGCCGTAAAACATCTACTATGCCTTGCCAAAGCCCACGCACTTTAGCTGAACATAATAGGATATTCAACACTGTGACCTGACCTATAAATCGCTCTTGGGGATGACCCAAGCGATGACGACACTCGCAGCGAGTTTGGCGGTACATTAATATTAATAAGACGGCACATCTCAAATGTGCTTCTGCCGAATAGTGCCTAAACATAGCCCGCAGTATGCAGTCTAAAAATAAACGCCATAGACCGGGCGCTATTCTTTGCCAAAATTATGTGAGTCCCGGAGCAATCCAGCGGAGTGCTCAAGTGAATTGTGATTGGTTCATTGTCTGTCTTGCCACTATTTTAAGTGACTCTGTGACCGTGAACCTGAGGGAGGTGAACGACGAATGTGACGGTCCTATGAGTTGTGCCCTTGAACGGTTTTGTAAAGGAGTAGTGACAGTTATTACTTGAGTGTTCAGTTCCAATACAGGATGAACGAAATTGATGTTTAGCCAACAAACACATTTAGTACTAGAAATCAAAGCCAGAAGTAATGAAATGAAAGCACGGGGTCCTCCCTCACCAACCAAAAGATCCTAAAATTATACATGTACATCGTCTCATTTACTCTGCCCTTGACTATCTTCAGCATGTGATAGCTTAATTGTGCACGTCCACTTTTTAGCCCCTCGAGCCGCCCCTGATACACATGTACGTATTAAATAAATCTTATCGCCCATAAAGCTGTTGCAACGACGTATACATCCCCGGCGGTTTTCAACAGCTTCTGTCAACCTCAAAATACCAATCCCTGTAACTGCGGGAAAAAACTGTAATTGTTTTATAATGTGTGCCGGGTTGGTATTGCCCAAAGCAAAGCACTGACCGACTTTTCAACCAGAACGTTGTTGGCTGCTAAAGTTTCAAAGTTGAAAGTAAGAGAAGGAATTAATAATGAATACAGATATTAACTGGAACACAAAGCTGCCTTTCGTTCACGATCTCGTTTTGCATGCTCGGGGAGGGGGAGGGGCTCTGAATTCCAGGCAAACTGCATGTTACCCCAAGTGATTATACACCCGCCCTCGACGCCCATAACCTACATAGCACCCCTAGCTAAGCCCTAAACCGTTCATGGATGGAGGAAACACACGTGCGAACTTACGCCCTCATGAACGTATAGTTGTTCGGGGAGGGGTGCAGTGTGGAGTGTTTTTACCGTTGATTATTTTGACAACGGCTGTTATCCTAATCTCTTTCCAGCAAAATGTGAAGTTATCGTGCCAACTCGTTGTACACCATTGCTCTGCTCACGCCCAATGTTCTCACACATATATCTGATCTGTATACACACGCATACACATAAATTATAACTTCAGAGAGAGCGGGAAGGAGAGAGAGAGGGGGG
>NW_004797495.1:25243-27477 GCF_000002075.1 Aplysia californica | reverse complement strand
CCCCCCATGGTCAAACTTCCAGGTGAGTTTCTTCTGGCCGAACGACTTAAAAACTGCCAGAATTCTTACCTTCGGAAGGGAATCTGCCAAATTTGCAACCATGCTGTTACATCAAAGACACTGGTGATCATTACGGCATCCTGCGTCTCTTCGTTGGTTGCATAATAGAAACCGTCTCTGCTACCTTTACTCGTTCAGACTTTCTTGACGTCCCTCTAGTATTCGCTACCTTACCATTACAAAGTTCCATCTGACATTTTTTTTTTTCGTTTTGAGTTACTTAGACCATGAGGTCAGTGGGTGTTTGGCGGGTGCTCTGGTGTGATTTGCTTCTTCTTTCCTGTGAAACATCTATCGTCCTTATCTCCCCTACTTCTTTTTTACATGTTTGTTACTCTCTTGTAACACCTCTAATCTTCTGGCGCTCGTATGACCTTATGCAGTTGCGAGCGCCGTCAAACCTCTACTAAAACTAACTAAAGACCATGAGGTCAGAAGTCAAATGTTCTATCTACTCAATCAAAAATCGTAAGATCATTTAGAGTCGTTATCAAGATATTCCAAAAATTGCATTAGAGAATGCTTGACCTGGGAAACTCAAAATTTTTGACGTCAAACTTTTTTTAAAAACTAGGTGCTGAGCATATTATAGAGCTTTGTATTTTCTAGGAAGCATACTCTCTACGATCCTCCTAAGTTTTAACGGTGATTACAGTTTGAAAAAATGCCCAAACCTCTTTCCAACCATTATCGAAGCAGTACATTTCCTTTCTCGTCAGTATCAGAAGATAAATATATGGATAAAAGAGCATAATGGAATCCTTTTAGTAAAAGTTACTGAAGAATCGTAAAATCTTAAAAGCATAAATTGTACAGATGAGATATAAATATACAGTGAGTTTTTCTTTGAGAAGGCCTGAAACGTTTTTGTATAATAAGAAGTACTCTATTTCGTAACGAGTTAAGAGTAGCTGTAATTGTGAAGAAGGGTTAATGCACCAACCCATCACATACTCGACGTAAGTGTCTAAAGAGACGGTATTCTTCCTCTGTAGGTCTTTTTAATGCAACTTTAATTCATTTTTATGTAGGCGTTTTACATCCTCATCTACACAATTTCGATAATTTAGGTGGCAGACAGAAATTTCTTACAAACTCTTTATAAAATAACGTCTGAAACAACAAATAATGCCAGTAAAACTGTATCACACAGCTGTACATTGCAAGGTGGTTCATCCCTCTATTTCACATACTAAGAAAGAACCGTCTTCAAAACTGGCTGTGGCAGTGTCAAACGCCATTGCTCGTTCGATTCTAATTTTGATGCGTGACGCATCTTGTTGACAAAGAGCTGGGAACAAAGAATACAAAAAGTGACGTTTACCTTTGAAAAGAAACAAATCTTTTTTATAATTAAACCAAGGATAGATTGTAGATCTAGCATTGTGCTTGGGTTACCGAGAACGCATTCTTATAGAGTGAATCGTCGTAGAGTGTACTAATCTAGTTGACATAATTTCAATTATACATTGTTTGTTTACAGTAAATTACAGTGGCGTGTTTGTAGGATATATGTATACTAACAAGACCCCCTTTCGTTGAAAGGAATGATGGGTGTATTAACATCGACTGAAAGTCATTGGCCTACTATATTAACACTCTACCGAAATGGAGCAATACATCCTGAGAGATGCAAAAAAAATTAGAAGGTTTAGATATAGTGATGTATAGATTGATTCTCTATTCCGCTTTCGTGGTTGTACACTCCAGAATTTCAAAGGAGTGGAAACAGTGCGCATGGCTATAGAACGGAAACTTCACTTGTTTACAATGGCGTCTTAGAAGACGGACTTCCCCAAGATTAGATCTAAACGAAACTAATGAAAAACTGAAAATTAAACTATCGTGACTTCAGGCTCCTTAATAGAACTGTGCACCATTTAAATGATTCTGAACCACCGTTAATTTTGTCGAATTCGAAAGTTAAGTGGTTCCGAAGTTTTAGGCGACCAAAATGACGAACTTTCACAAATGTAATATAATCGATTCCAGGGTGTATGTATTTATGTACTATAATGCCATGTGTAACGTACGTCAGCGTGATCAATAGTTGTTGGGTTTTTTTTCTTTTTAAATGTTTATTATTCTACGATCACTCATTGTCCACAATAGTATGAATTTGATTTGGGGTGGGGTATTTTGTTTTGGTTTGGGGTTTTTTTGTCGTTTTATTT
>NW_004797495.1:17935-25143 GCF_000002075.1 Aplysia californica | reverse complement strand
AGTTTAGGGGGTGATGGTTGGGGCTGTTGATATTGTTGTTGTTTTTGTTGCTCATCTTGTTGTTGTTGTGGTTGTTGCTGTTGTTGTTGTTGTTGTTGTTGTTGTTGTTGTTGTTGTTGTTGTTGTTATTGTTGCCGTTTTGTTATTGTTATAGATCTAGTGGTGGTGGTGCTGTTGTCTTTATACGATAAAATGTTCTCTTTTCAAATTGCACTCGAGGCTAAATAAAATTACACACACAAGAAAACAAGTGGATACTGTTGAGGGAGGGGAGGGGGTGGTTGATGGATCTACCGCCTACCGGGCCACTGAGTATGATATTCTGCACATTTGTATCCATTCAGCATATTATTCGCCTATTATGTTTAATATTTAATTCTTCCCCAAAACGATTTGCACTTTTGGGATTTTAGCCTACCGATTTGGTCAGCTTTATCTATAAAATAAATAGAACGTAACGGTTATTGAGATGAGCAGCAATGCCAACCTCCTAGATATTGCCTATCAAGCGACATGGTCACCGGATAATTGCACATTAGCCAGCAAGTGGAATTGCAATTCCGTTCCGTTAAATTAGGTAGTGGTTGGATGCGCCTATATGCTCAGTTTGGCGATTTTGGTCCAAATTACGGGTCAATAGAGTGGGTATTGTAAATGCTGGTAGTTTGAGCAGTGTATATTTACTTGTTTCGGACACGAATGATGTTTTATGTATAATAATAGTTTTGCAATACATTTCTATTCACCCCCGTAGGGCAAATAGGGTTGCGATGCAAATAACATAAAATATACATAAATACACACTCATATTTACGTACATGAATACATAAATTAACGCACAATACCAAACCAAAACAAAACAATTCCACAAAAATGCCATTGCTTGTCGCCACTGTGTAGCGCCCTGTTTTTTTCCGTATTTTAAAGCTTGGGTTGTCGTGTCTTGCTTAGGGACACACCCCAGTGACCACCCACCTAAATCCCGTGTCACCAACTCTTGCGTGACATTACTTTTGAGTTTGAACTCACAACTCACTTAGCCACTGAAGCCACCTAACTAAAGAGTATAAAATGTAATGCATAAAATCTATCCATAAAACCGAAAACATCGCTAGTTTCCCAATATGACTTTCTACCAGTACAGCAGACATTTGAGAACTCTCCAAATTAAAAGAAGTTCTGGTTATCCTGAGCAGGAATGAAGCAAAACAACAAAAACAACAACAACAACAACAACAACAACAACAACAACAACCAGTCACGAACAATAAAAACAAAAGCAACAACAACAGCGACAACAACGGCGACGACGACTAAAACTAAAACAGCAGCAAAAATAGCAACAACAACAACAACAACAACACAACCACCACCACCACAACCAACAATAACAACTAAAACAACAACAACAACAAAAACAACAACAACAACAACAACTACAATAACAACAGTAAAAACAACAACAGCAATAGTGAGCAACAGAAACAACACCAAACATTGTCATCAATCACACAGCCATAAGACACGAACCACCCGCCAGGTTCCCGGGAGAAAAACTTGACATACAACTCACGTTCAACAAACAGATCGAGATTGTGACCGCCAGGGCGATAGGAAAAATTAGGATGCCCGGTGCGTCGCACACTCCGACTGGTGCCGGAGAAGTGAAAGCCTCAAGACGTTCCATCTCGCCCACATGCACAGTGCACTTTACTGCTCGCACAAGAGAGGAGGCCTATTACTTACCTAGACACGAGGCCGTGGGAACATGATCATCCCTCGTAATCTGGCCAAAGGTTATTGTACCTGCAAAGGGAATCTGGATGCCGCAATATGCATTGTTAAAAAATAAACTGGGCAACGCTGCAGTGTATAAGCTGACTGCTCTGTGAATACGAAAACAAAAATGGGGGTTCTGGAGTCGTCTCCGTTATCTGCTTTTTAAAAAAAGGGTGAGCGTCCCAGAAGAATGAGACGAGACCAACTCGGTCCCGATGTTCCCCCACAGTCAATTGCTCAGCCTGGCCTTGTCCGGCATCACCCCATCACCCCTTCACTTGACAGCATCAGGCAACAACACGTAAACCTTCGCTTCTTCTAGTGACGATCCTGTGGATCTCGGGCCACAACAATATTCTCAGGAAGACACTGACTGAGAGATCCGCGAAAGAGGCAACGGCCGCCCCGAACCGTGAGAACATCAGAGCCGCGCACTTTCGAGAAAAAACTGTCAAGGCCGCACACTATCAGAGCCACGCACTTTTTTACGATATCGATACAATTAGTAGAACTAGAGTGCTGATTACCAAAACAGTACCATTCGACAATTTCTGCGTTTTACTGGGCTTGGAACCAGATATCAAGTAGATTTTGTATTGAATTAATGTTTTTTTCAGTTTCAGGTATAAAAACATATCTACAGGACAGGTGCGATCTTTAAGGTGTGAGGGGGGCATTTTCTTGCCCGTTCAGGATAAAAAATAATTGAAGATGTGAGACTTGTACATATTCTCCCTTCTTACTTGGCAGTGCCTTTCTATTCGGTTTATTTTTAGTTTCAGCTTAGAAATGGTCTGGAAGTCGTTTAATGTCTGTAGAAAGACGAATATATTTGGATGCGAGCTGTATAGAGTAAATTTTGTCAAGGGAACTGTAACCGTTGGATGGAATCGGCAATCCAATTGTATCGATATCGTCAAAAAGTGCGCGGCTTCGATCGTTTTTTCTCGAAAGTGCTCGACTCTGATAGTTTCCCCACGAACCCGAGTTCCCAAATATCTTACACCACAGCCAGTGCTACTGGGCTACAAAAAAGAGTCGTCCATAAAGGATAAGAAAGCAAAGAAGACATACGCAGCACGCTCCGAATAGAGACAGTAAGAGTTAGATCCCGCAACGAGCAGACATTTCCCGCCAAGCTTAGATCAGGTAACTCCCACGACTGCGGGCCTGTCAAAACAAGATTAACGAAACAACAGATTCACTGTGTCCCCTGCGCGAAGAAGTCGACCAGGGCCTGATATAAGGGCCCTAGAGGTGCCCGGCTACCGAAAACAGGAGATACTAATTGTTCAAAGGGCTAATGGGGACAGGGGGATATGAGTGTCTCTGTGCTGTTGCCCGAAAGAGGCATTGACAATGGCAGAGGCTATTATTTCTTTGATTGGCATTGACAAAACAACAGCAACAGGTTAAATGACTCCGTTGCCGCCTAAACCTGCTGCTACACAAAACAATTATAACAACAACAACAACAACAACAACAACAACAACAGCAACAGCAACAACAACAACAACAACAACAACAACAACAACAACAAAAAGAAGAAAATTCTGAAACAACAGCAACCATATATTTAATAATAATAATAATAATAATAATAATAATAATAATAATATAATAATAATAATAATAATAATAATAATAATAATAATAATAATAATACTGATAATAATAATGACGATGATGACGATGATAATAATAATCATAATAATCATCATCATCATAATAATAATGATGATGATGATGATGATGATGATGATGATGATGATGATGATGATGATGATGATGATGAATGAATGAACGATAAAACAGCTGCTTTGCAATTACCTATTGAGAAAACAGCAACGGAAATAAAGACGCCCTGAGACAACAAAACAGACGGGGCCCGTGTCGTCACTCCCAGGGCAGTGTCACAAGACTGCCCGTTCTCGCAACTGATTTATAGCGGGCACGATATTGACAGTCGACAATATAAAGCACTCTCGGCCGTTTCGAAAATTACTCACCGCCTATTCCGAGCCACGAGTCTTTGGCCTGGCACCCCGCGGTGGTGGAAACCTGAGCGGGTTCCTCTCGGTTACAGTCAACAATCAACTGAGCTGAGGTTTGTGTGCGGGGTTCGCATGCCCAAGCCAAGGCCAATTGTTATTTCATGTAAATCAATGCAAAAATGTGATTTGCCTTCCAGCATAAGAGATCGTCATTCTCGACACGAAATTGCATCATCACCTCAAGTAGAAGGGGAAAGGTTGGGGGTGGAAGGGGTAGCTTGGTTTCTTTTTTCTTTTTTTCCCAACTTCCTCCACGACTTTAAAAAAATATTTTCAGGTTACCCGAAACTAATCATTTATTTTAAAAATAACGTTTCATTTAACTGCTGGCTTGTATGGACCTTCTTCGCTAATCAAGTTTGTCTCTCAGAAACGCACGAAGAGCTGCAAGAAACCCCCTCAGAGGTACTCACTGAAGGCTTTTCCTATCGTGCATAACAACCATAAATTGGGATGTTGCGTATATCGAAAGAGGATCTTAAGATAAAGAGTAAGGAGGGGAGAGGGGAGGAAGGGGCAAATCCTATACAAATACCTATACAACGTTTGTTTATTACAACTAGTCAAACTACAAAATTTTAAAATCGCATTCAATAAACTGCTTTTTCAGATAAGACTACGCGTATGGAAATGAAGCCTCTGTATCGTTTACAAATTATTGTTCTTTGGTTGCTTTCACGTGTCTACACTGGAGTCTGCGGTGTAAGTGTAAGGGTTCAGATTTACACCAAATAATAACATGTAAGCTTCATTTCCAGATGTTCTAATTAGGTATCAACCATTTTCTACCACAATGCTTGCAATTTCGCAGCGCGTTTTCTCCAAAGTATTAAACTAAAGTAAATTTCAACTTAGAATAATTTGTAATAAACAATTCTGCATTACTTTCGAAGTTTGCACCCTTTAAATCGCGATCCGTTACATATTACTTTATGTAATTTTGACAGGAAAGCAAAGCAAAGAGATTAAAAGGAGTGACTTTGGGGGGAAAGGGGGCGAGTGCACGATAGGCTCAGACACGAACAAACAAATATAAGGAATAAAAGATTGCATAAGAAATATTGACAGCTTTCGGAACTCTTTCTTTCTGTCTCTTAAACTTCAAGTTATGTTTCACGAATAGTATCCCGGGCTGCGCTAATACGGACAACAAAACTATACAAAACGTTGGACAGGGGAAAACAAATTTGTACTGACGAAAAAGATAAAACAAGTTTGTCTGCTGCAAGTTTTATTCTTAGAAAAAACAAGTTTGTAACTTTCTTTGTCACACATAATTGTTTTTCTTAAAACAAAATTTTAAAAATAGAACCAATGTTGTTTTTTTCCACTTTGCACTAACAGCACTTTATCATGTAGAGTTTTTTTTATATTTTGGTTGTTTGTTGTTGTTGTTGTTGTTGTTGTTGTTGTTGTTGTTGTTGTTGTTGTTGTTGTTGTTGTTGTTGTCATCGTCGTTCTGAGATGCTCCTAATCAGTACTAATACCGTTTGCTCGACTTCAATTACCTTTAAAAGAGGAAGTCTCTTTGTTTAACTTTAACTGAAAAAAACAACAGGAAAAAATGTGTTAACCGACGATAATGGTAAAACAGCCTTTATGTAATTGTCATCTGCATGCTTGGATTGCGTTGGCATGAGCACGAGGCACATAGATGGCGTGTTTTGGTGAAGGAAAGCGGTGTGCCAGATAGAATCACCAAGGGATCAAGAGGAGAGAACGCATTATTTCATTAACCATTAACCAGACACGCCCTCGAACCGTTCACTCACAAAGGATTATGGGAGCCAAAATTAATATTGATGTATTGTGTTACTTAAGAGCCTTACTTCTCGTGGGTCCCTAGTTACTTTTACTGGATGGCACCAGGGAGTTCTTTAGTTATTTTGATCAGTTCAGTTTGTTTTTGGGGTAATTGTGTTGTTTTAGTCTTTTAGGGGGGGGGGGGGGGGGGGCGCTGGGCATGAGTGTGTGTATCTGTTGATTTATTTAAAGGCATTTTAACGAATAAGCTTATATCTGTTGACGTGTCTTTCGTTGACGTTCTTGGCCTACACACTGAAGTTCAAGGCTTGAATATAACTCTATAGGCAAAGCTAATATTGGTGGACTGACCGGAGCACCATGTGCCAGGTTGGTTTTTGTCGAAGGCGGTGTTGTAAAGCTTCAGTATTTCAATAGAACTAGTGAACGAAGGGAAATGTATCCATAGAACTAAAATCGACAACGTGTTTTCTTGTAAAGGGAGAAGACTTTTTCCGACTGTTTCATTCACTCAGCCCTTCCTTGCGTCTATAGTGTTTACACTTAGATAAGATAAGAAAAGATAAGATACATCTTTGTTGTCCTGATTTTGGTGCATTGGTTTGGTGTTTCACCACGTACACTCATACACACACACGCACACACGCACACGCACAAACACACACACACACACACACACACACACACACACACAAAGACACACACAAACACACACACACACACACACACAGAAACATACACACACGCAGTATGCTTGTGGTCACAAACAGGCTCACAGTCACAAGCAGGATATAAATCAACAGTAATATAAACAATAATAATGTTAAGCTAGATACACACTCAATATTCTTATTGTAACTCAATGGTATTCTGGTACAAGTTCATATTATATGAATACTTATAACAAGATGACTTACGCTGCCCATCCTGCTTCTATGGATTTACTTGGATTTACTTGGATTCAGAGCTAGAATCATAGCAGGCGGCACATTTCCATAGCTGCTCATCTCTCCTTTCCAGCGTCCACCTCAGGGTCTTCCTGCTAATTGTCTCCATGAGGAGCTGGTTGTAGACACGCCTGACCACTCCTCGGAGCAAACTTTTTTTCGCTGTGCCCCGCATACACTTTTCTTTTATTGTGCTGAGTGTGTGGGAGTCTGTCTCCTCTTGGTTGTGAAGGCTCTCCTTGCATCTGGTGATCACCATTGGTGGGTCGAGCATGATTCGGCCATTGGGTGCTGCTTTGCCGGCAAGTTCATCAGCACGCTCATTTCCGTGCACTCCGGCGTGACCAGGGCAGAACACCCATTTAATTCTTAGGAGGTGGCTATTTGCAATGGAAGCTCTCCAGTCACTCAAGAGCCACCCACTCATGATTTTTCTAGTGCTCATCGAATCTGTGACAAACAAGGCATGTTTATACACTTCCATGCTGATCCATTCCAGCGCCTCTGTTATTGCCTTGACCTCCATTGCCATGCTCGACGTAGTGCACTCGTAGGCTCCAGACTGTTCTTTAATTATCTTCCCGTCAACTCGAGCACTGAACGCCCACCCAGATTTCTGGCCACGCCTCACTGATCCGTCGGTGAAGACGACAACATCACCCA
>NW_004797495.1:6030-16129 GCF_000002075.1 Aplysia californica | reverse complement strand
AACAACAACAACACCACCACCACCACCAACAACAAAAACAAAAACACCACCACCACCACCACCACCAACAACAACAACAACAACAAAAACACCACCACCAACAACAACAACCCAGACCCAGTGTAAAAACCTTGTGGAATTTACCACCACTACAATGTTTTCGCTAAAATACACGAGCTGCTACTATTTTCGGGACTGTCGGGGAGAGGGTTAATTAGTTTTAGTAAGAGTTTTACGGAACTTGTAACGTACGTCACACAAGTTCCAAAGATTAGAAGTGTTACTTGAGAGTAACAAGCACAAAGAAGGAGAAAGAGAGATAGGGACAATACATACAAGAGAGAGAGAGAGAGAGAGAGAGAGAGAGAGAGAGAGAGAGAGAGAGTGGGGAGAGAGAGAGGGAGGGAGAGAGAATGAGTTGCGAGAATGGGAAAAGATACATTGATAAGAAAAAATACAATTAAATTAAAAGCAATTCCTAAATGGTTGTTAGAGGGAGGCAAGGCTCACAATAGACAAAGGGTGTCAAGGAGAAATTTTTACGTTTACTTTTTCTTTCAAAACTAAAAATTAAATATTCTCTGTCATAACAGTTCCATTGGGATTCGACAAGGTTGTCAAGAATTTCCCTAAGGAGATTTCTAACTTTTTTATTCTTCTGCGGTTGCAAGGCTGCAAAGCAAATGACAATTAGGGATAACAATTGTATTTTTCCAAGTTTGTCAGATCTGAAACAACAAAGAATTTTTATTTACTATCCGTTTTTCACAACTCATTAGGAGTCGGAACGATGATTTCAATTAATTGGCATTCCATATTTTATTGGAATTTGAGAAATGAAGAAACTGCTCGAACTGGTTTGGGAGCGAATTGTGGTAATTACGTGGGCAGACTGAAAAGCCTCAATTCTAGATCATAATCTCAAGTACAGTTACGCCATAGACACAAGCTTCTTACGAAATGAAACTTAAGATGTCTACAATAAAAGTCTACCTTTATTTTTCCTCATAATCTCTACTTATGTCAACACAGGTGCACCAAAGAGCAACAAGTCTTTACATTGCGTCTGAGAACATTTCGAGTGGTCTTCCTTCGCACCATCGCCACACATCAACTTCGACTTCTGCATTGTCATTACATTGATTTCTCTTCAAGAGTTCTTTGAGGGGAACGAAAAAGTTAGACAGGGCAAGGTCTTGACAAAAGGAAGTATGTGTTAAAACCCCGTGGAATCTGAGTCATGTTATGGCATCATGGACTCGTGTACATTGATATGATGTGTGACGGAGAATAGCAATAATCATTTTGCCTGGCCAAACTCGTGTTAAACGTGCCCGAGGTTTTCGATGAGCCTTCATATATCGACCAGTGTTGACAGTGTTTTCGTGACCAACGTCTTCTTCTTCTTCTTCTTCTTCTTCTTCTTCTTCTTCTTCTTCTTCTTCTTCCTGCTCCGACACTCCCTCTCCCTATTCATGTTCCTCCTTCTATTTCGCTCCTATTGTAAAGTTCAAATAGCCTGGCCCAAGATCAAATTGAAAACACATATCTTTCCAAAATTAGATTACCAGAAGGCAATCCTTTCTTTTAGGGTATGACGAATGAGAGAATGGCCTACATCTTTGACAGAGATCAGTTCTGGCTCTGGCGTCCCTTGGCAACCATCTCGAAATCAATCACAATGTCAGAAAGTGAATTCTGATCTGAAGGAACGAAGCGAAATACGATGGGACTGTGTATTTTGCTGATGATCTTGGGAGGGGAGGAAAAGGGGAAACCGAATAAGGGAAGAGGGCGAAACGAACAGGAGGATGACAATGGAAAAATTGTGGAGGGGGAGGGGAGCAAAAGGACACATATTATGGGGTTGTAATTGTGAGGGAAAGAGAGAAAGAGGGGGTGGGGGAGAGGGAGAGAGAGAGAGAGAGAGAGAGAGAGAGAGATAGAGAGAGAGAGAGAGAGAGAGAGAGATAAAGAGAGAAGAGGAATTAAAAATGTGTGTAGGTGTTCGGGAATAGAGGTGGGGGGAGGGGGGGTATGGACTAGTTAAGAATGGTTTAATTTGTATTCAAATGGGGAATCCGTTCGTTTGAAGCTGAAAAACATAAAAGGATTTTATCAAACGAAACAAGCTTATGATGGATGTGGCTCCCAGGGAATTTAAAACGAACTTCGAAAAAGAAAATCAAACATTACATCACGTCGGAGCTCTGGTAGAACCTCGCTAACTCGATTTTTCTTTTCGAAAATAGGTTTTTTGTGTGTGTGGTTGTTTTTTTTACCTAAAGATTCTTAATACCTTTCTACACAATGTGTAAAGCCTGATTATTAAATCCAGACTCAAACTACAAATGCACAAAAACACCCTTTGGGCGAACCTTGCTATCCAACACAAAGAAACAATCAGTTCTAAGGAATGTTTTGGTAAGTTCGGCGTCCTTGGAAAACTTGTCTTTTAAAGACTGCCGACGTGACATTAAAGAAAATGGAAGGAGCTCTAGCCTCTTCACGCGCAGGAATAAACCAGACACAGCTAAGCGATAATGTTTATCGTGACAGAAAGCGAATAGAAATGAAAAAGAAACAAAATAACGAGTGGGATAAAGGTTGATGACGTGGGGATTCGTGTACACAAGTGGAAGGGAATGCGGGATTTTGTTTTCGTGGCCAGTGATGGACGCAGGGCCATTTTTCAGAATTTCCTCCGACGTGTCCAGAGAAATCCTTTGTTGGAGCGGGGTAGCTTATCGCTTGTCAAATGAACACGATAGATCGAGGAAAGGAGAATCCAAATAAGGATTGGGGGGAAACGAGTCAACAGGACATTGAATGTAGTTTTGTTTTCTTACATTTTTGTGTATCAGAAATGCTTGAGAAAGAGAAGAAAGAGAGAGCTTAGATAGGAGAAAAAGGTAAAAATTATATAGGAACCAATGCGCACGTACACCCACAAGAGAGTGAAAAGAGAAGAGAGAGAGAGAGAGAGAGAGAGAGAGAGAGAGAGAGAGAGATAGGGAGAGGGAGAGGGAGAGAGAGAGAGAAGAAGAAGAAGAAGAAGAAGAAGAAGAAGAAGAAGAAGAACAACAACAACAACAACAACAACAACAACAACAACAACAACAACAACTACTACTACTACTACTACTACTACTACTACTACTACTACTACTACTACTACTGTAGTACTACTACTACTACTACTACTACCACTACTACTACTACTACTACTACTACTACTACTACTACTATGAGAGCAGCATCAGTAACAGCAACAGCAAAAACAACAAAAACAGCAACAACAACATGAAATAACTACAACAACAACAACAAAAAGAAAAAATATAATGGACATTTTAAAGTACAGGGTGATCCAAAAAAAACTTTACAACTTGTTTTGTAAATATTTTCCTCCATACTGAAGTTTTGCGTTTCAGATTTGAACATAACGTTAGGAAGCCAAAAGGAATTTGTCTGATATGTATTTTCGATAATTCCTTTGAATGGTTTTGCTCTATATAGCGCATGAAAAAAACAAACCCATTTACAACCTTGGCGCCATTTTCATAGCATGACGCACCAGTTCGCTTTAGGCCTACCACTAAAAGTTGCAACAATCGCGCCATATTGTAAGCTATAGCAGTCTAACAAGTCAACAGAAGTCTGCAGGTATTATTTTTCCCAAATTTTGTTTGCCTGCTTAGGCCATGGTTAAGTTTAGTAACGAGCAGGGAGCTTTTTGTATTGAACATTACCTCTCCACAAACTCACCATCCCTGACATTTCGTAAGTTCTGCGCACGGCATGGAGAGAATGCTTAGGTGCCCTCAAGACCTTTGGCGTCATGAGTAGAGAAGTTCCGTCAGTTTGGATCTATAGCGAATCACAACTAAAAAGTTCTGTACAAAATGACCACTTCAGGTTGAACACGCACCATGCGCTGCCCTTTGAACGTCACCAGAGTGCAGATTACAGAAGCCGAGTCCCATGAGACGTCTGTCGTGGATAATCTGCATCTAGGACTTTCCTACACACCAACAGTCTGCATTCTCAAGGCAGATATTAACCTTCGACTATACCATGTTCACCTTCGCTAGGCCGAGATGACATGGATCAGAGCATAGCAATGTGTTCATGATTCCTCGATTGTCTTGTAAAGAGGGATCATTTCCTCGATGATGTTTGGTTAAGTGCAAAGCCCATTTTCACGCTGCGGGATAATATGTTAACTCCAAAAATGCTGTCTATTCGGCACCCCACTCTATTGTCTCCATAAGCCACTTCTTACTGAACATGCACAGTGTATGTGGCTTTAAAAACTCATGGTTTAGCAGGTCCTTGTGTTAGGGCGCCACTGAACATTCCGAACGACGCGTTAAAAATGTGTCGAGTCCAAAGGAGGGAATGTGGAGCACTGCTTCCAGGAATTTCAGAATGAAATCATTAGGTTTTTTAAACTCTGTAAAAGAAATTAAATATTGTTTAAATGTCACAGGGAAGGAAAATTAATGTCAAAGAAAAAATAAAGAAAAAGGTTAACTAATCTTTTCACGACTTCCTTTACAAGATTTTTAAACATTGGTGAACTTGCGTTTTGGGGTGCTTTTTTCTTTTAGCCGTTTCCTTTTTCAAAACATGTTTCTTCTTTGTGGATTTTATATCAAACAAATTCCTTTTGAATGAATTATGTCTCTTCCAAATTACTGCATTCTAGAACAATTTTTGGGCGGGATATTCAGAAAAAAAGTTGTAAAGTTTTTTTTGGATCACCCTGTACTGTCATAGGTTAGAGAGGGCGAAAACATCACTTCAAGGACGCGGGCTTCTCTGGACGAGACAAGCAATCAGTACGCTAAACGAAGATCGGCAACCTCCATTACAGAAATTAGGAATACAAAACGTGCCATTGATAGTTCTGATTCTAAAAACACTTGTATTCTCTGAAGTGCTTCTCGGTTAATTAAGTTTGTCACTTTTCTGTTACCTTCCTTTCCCCTTTAGGAAAGCAATAATCCTCTGGAGACAACACTGATGCAGCAGAAACAGCAGCAGCAGAAACAGCAGCCTCAGCAACAACAAAAGTTGACTTTTACAATTCGTTAAGATGTTTGGAGGAGGTTGTGTGGCATTATTAAAGAGATATCTCGATTTTCGATTCAACCAAGCCAAGAGGGTGGAATGTGTTGAAAAAAAACTTCACAAACTGTAAAGTTCAAGAACGTCCTGCTGAACATTCAAAACACTCTCATCATTGCCTAGCTTGATCGCTACTGAACTGAGCTAATGGCACAGGTGAAACGCTTTTTCATACAGAAAGGTTAATTTTTTTATAACCTAATCACCCGATCTAAGGTCCATCTCAGATTTAAACGGTCAGACGGGCTTTGAAAACTTTTCTTAAGTTCAAGGCAATACATAAAATGGGGTCGCTTGCAGATCTGAAAGCCCACCTCCATTCCAGCGTAGACAACCATGATCCCCCCCCCCCCCCTCGGCCTCTCACTCTTTTTCTTTCCTTTCGTGATTCTCAACTGTCGTCTTGTCAGTGTAATAACAAACACTAAAACATGATACTTATCGGTCGGAAATCATCTCAAACTTAGGCCATAGATTGACGTCCCAGCTTGAGCTTAAAATGATGCCCTTGAGGAGGCGCACACTGTCTGCGTTTTAATGAACTATTGCTCAAATTATAAGAATGTCAAAGTTCAAAGTCAGGCCCTGATCAAGAAGAGGGGGGGGGGCTTTCCTTCAACGACAAAGTTGTCTTTTGTAATAGAAAAATATTGATGTATCCATAAATTAATTTTTTTAAAGGTTTTTTTTTTCGGGGGGGGGGGGCAACCCACCCCTTCCCTCACACTTCGTTAATCACCTGCTTGATCGCACCCCCCGTCCAAGGGATGGGAATGTTTTACGCCTCCATCGATACAACTTAGCGTGATAAGGAGGCGGGCTGCTTCGAACAGGCTTGTCACGACAAACGTTGTACGAAAGAGATACATCCGTCTTTATCAAAGTTTTAGTAAGTGTTTTACGGCCATTGCAACGCAATAAGGTCATATAAAAGCCGAAGATTGGAGGTGCTTCTAGAGAATAATAAATATAAAGAAGAAAGAGGAGAGATCAGTACAACAGGTGCTTTATGGGAAAGAAGGAGCAAACCACACCCGAGCATCCGCCAACCACCCACTACGTAGGTTTAATATTATTATTATTTAGTAGTAGTAGTAGTAGTAGTAGTAGTAGTAGTAGTAGTAGTAGTAGTAGTAAATAGCATTGATACTGCGCATTTCCATTTTCAAAAAAAAATGCTCAATGCGCATTAAATCGAAAAAAAGATATCACATCTTAAAAATTAATTCACATGCGTGTACGTGAAACAAAGTATTAATATTATGCTTATATATAATATATATGTATGTGTGTAAAAATGCCTATAAGAAAAGCATTCTCTCAGTGAGGTTGGAAATGCGTTCACTAAAAATATACAATGCAATTAAAATTCACGACCGGTCATAATAAAATTGAATCGCGAGTAACTAGAAACATTCATTAAAGTATCCGTTCTCTACAAATAGAAAAACCATTTCCGTTCTCTCTCTCTCTCTCTCTCTCTCTCTCTCTCTCTCTCTCTCTCTCTCTCTTTTGTTCTCTCATTCTCACACGCTATTTCTTCAGTCTCACAGTCTGGCATACACATGCATTAATATATAAATGTTCATCATTATGACAGGTATGCATTTGTGAATAAAAGATGCTTCAGCTGGTTTTTGAAAATGTAAATTGTTGGGGAAGATCTTATTTTATATGGGAGTTCGTTCCATACCTGAGGACCAAAGAACAAAAAGGAACTCTCGCCGTATGTTTTGTAATTTTGTTTTGGAGTTTTTAGAATTAGATTATCAGAGGCTGATCTGAGTAGTAGTATTGTTGCTTTTGTTATTGTTATTATCATTATTACTATTATTGTTGTTTGTGTTGCTGTTGTTGTTGCTGCCATTGCTGTTGTTATTCTTATTATGATCATATTATTTTTCAGTTAAGAAAGTTTCCACACGTTGCCAAGTTTCCTCCCTCTGCCGGCGTGCTACTTCTGCCGTCAAAATCTGTTTTCTAAATGACTTTACGATTTTACATCGTTCAGTACTGTCTTTGCAGCAACTACGGCACCACGTTGGTAACTGTGATAAATTACCGAACATTTGCAGCACACTTTATTAGCTTAAACCTTTGTCTTTCTTACATATCTAAATCAAGCTCAGGGGGGTTTCTTCTTCGCTTCACATAGATAAAAACGTCCTGTTTCAAATATATCCAAACAGCAGATTTCGCCCAAACTGTTCTTTATGTCAGCAGTAGTCGCCATGCTAACCAAGGAAAACTTGGTTTTCATGGGCCTACAAAAAACGGCATTGGAAATACCAAAAAAAAGATAACAAAGAACAATGAACGATTTCGACTATTGTATGATTAAATGGTATCTTGTGCCCCCAAACAACTATTCATTACTTCTGTCTAAATAACCGATTTCAAGAGGCTTTGCAAAGGCCGTTTTGCGTTGAACAGTAGAGCGGAGATGAAAGAGAGAACGACAATAGAACAGACAAAGACACTGAGTGGGCAGGGAAGCCTTGAGCAGAGACACAGACCCGAGCTCATGACTCGGTGAAGTGGAGCTCTCTCTTGTGCACAGACTGTCAAAGTGGCACCCCGAAGGCTCTTCCAAGTGTTTTCGGGGCTCAAGAGAGGATTACGAAAAATGTAGCCCGACAAGAAAGGTCACTTGCTGCGCCCGTCTCTACAAGTATCAAACACTGTGGAAATTGTCCAAGACAATCACCCATTGTCGAGTAGAAGAGTGGTTGTCTAAGACAGGTGGACGTCTGGTATAGTGTCATTATAACATAGTAAAAACTCGACGGGAGAAATGGGATATGGTCTTTTTTATTATTGATCGTCATAGACAGATGGCAGTAAAGATGGTTCTAATGATGTATTGTTCAAATTAGAGTATGTTCTAATTGATATTGTTCCAGATGGAGTATGTTCGAATGAACTATTGTTCAAATTAGATTATGTTCTTATAGACGATTGTTCCAATTATGGCTGGTTCTAATGAACTATTGTTCGAATTAGAGTTGGTAGTTTCAATTAACTGTTGTTCAAACTAGACATGGTTCTAAAAATCTAATGTTCAAATGAGAGCATTTTCTAAGGTTTTATTGTTCAAATTAGTGAATGTTAAAATGAACTATTGTTTAGATTAGAGATGGTACTTATGAACTTTTGTTCAAATTAGAGCTTGTTCGACTGTACTCTAAAATATTCTACATGTTAACCTGCAGCCAGTTCTAAACTTAGCATCCCATCAATAATGCAACCTGCTGCTGTTTCTTGTGACATACTTCGTTGTTCATACATACAGACAACAATTAGATCTATTATTTTCGTAGGCATATCACAACTGAAATGAGTAGGTTTCCTCGTGTTAAGAGAGGTGATCAGTTAAAAGGAGTGCCGGTAGATACATTTTTAATGAAAAGCAAATGTGTGATTTCGAGATGAGATAAACTGTGACAAATAAAGCTTGGTGAACTCATACAACATTTAGAGCGGTCTACGCATGCGCACATATCGTAAACAACAATTTACTTTATAGTCCAATTTAACCAACAATCTAATTCCCTGTAACGTTGTAATGTGCTTTTTTTAGGGGGGGGGGAGTATTTTGTTTTTTTCTTGTGTTTGTTTGTTTGTTTTTGTTGGTTCGTTTGTTGTTGATTTTGTTGTTGTTGATTTTGTTGTTGTTGATTTTGTTTGTTTGTTTGTTTGTTTGTTTGTTTGCGGGGGACGGGAGGTGTAGTTACAAGACGTTCCCTTCAGGGCAAAAGAGAATATACAAGTCTGGAAATGTATACCGCGTTTTGAATTGACTCATAACTTTGTGGCACTCAAAATTTTGGGCCAATTCGCTTAAATTGTTCATCAGTACCGCTGTGTATGTAGTCTTCATGGAACTCGACGACACCCATAATTTGGAAAAGTCGAGATCTTAAGCGACAGCGCGTAGTTTCTAGAATTGAATATGCAGATTCTTAACATCGGTATAACAGTGCGCCCTTTGGAATAAAGGCAGTAGTAGATCTTAACGTTATTTTGGGGTCAAATGTGCACTCTACGGGATCCCAAAAGCTACTTCCTAATGAAAATTGTTTCGAAATTTCTGCTAGGTAAAAGTTATGGTACATAACAAAACACAACTACCACGTTTTTTTATGAAACATAAAGTAAAATCTTTTAGTTCCAAGCAAGCTGAAACCAGTTCTATCAAGGCCTTGGCGACTTAGAAACCACCAGCATGGCTGCCTGTAGCACCACTGCAACCTCGAGGTAGTAATTAAGCTCTTGATTGTACCTTCTGACGTCCATGATGATAGATCAACCGAGATGAAAGCGGTGCGTGCACCACATTAATTATGATCGCTGATCTGGTCTCCCAGTCTGACTCGTTAATCGTGTTAGAGTAAAGTCCCCCCCCCCCCCACCTTTTTCCTCACATTTCCGAACTTGCTTGGTCTAGTGCATAGATCTGGGAGTCACTGTTGAATCACAATGGGGTTGCAGCTGGGTCTTAAGGAACAGGAAACAGCAGAGACTGTAATCGACGTGACGAGTGAAGACATGATTATTCCATTGATTCTATTATAATTGTGTAATAAATGTAGTGTTCTGGTGTTTAGGAGGTGGTTATCATAATATGAGAGTAAATTTGACCAGGATACGTTTGTTTTAGTGAGAGTTTTACGACATTTGCAACACAACAAGGTCATATAAATGTCGAAGATTAGAGGTGTTACGGGAGAGTAACAAACACTAAAAAAAAGGAGGATAAATGAGGACGATGGGCGCTTGATGGGAAAGACATAACAAACCACGCCAGAGTACCAGCCAACCACCCACTTGGCCAGGAAAAGGCATGTGCTTTATTGTATCCCTAATAAAACGACACAAACGTCAGGTCTGTGCTCCTCTACGGCTGCGAAACTTGGAAGACAACGAAGACAGTACTGAATAAAGTCCAGACTTTCATCAACAGATG
>NW_004797495.1:3112-4986 GCF_000002075.1 Aplysia californica | reverse complement strand
GAGAGAGAGAGAGAGAGAGAGAGAGAGAGAGAGAGAGAGAGAGAGAGAGAGGGAGAGAGAGAGAGAAAGAAAGAACGAGAGAGAGAGGGAGAGTGATGCACACAAACAGACAAACAAATAACTGAAACGCTGAAACATAATCACCTACAGACTGACAAACAAACAGATTGAAAAAAATCGTAATTAATACCGAAAATTAAAGAGCAAACAGAGGTCACAAAAATGCCGAAAGTGTTTGTGAAAACAAGTCACATGTAAGCTCGATCAAAAAGTTCGAGATAGTTCCAGGTGAAATAAGCACCTGAAAGCGCGCTTGCATCTTCTGACATTTACCTGTTATATTGCTCATTACAAATTGTGTAAGAACAATATACATGAAAGAGTGATGGAACGAATGGTTTTCCACTTGTGATTTTTTTTATTTGAATGTGAAATTTTGCTGGACTTTTTTTCTTTTTTTGGGGGGGGGGTGGTGGTTTTGTTTTGTTTGTTTGTTTGGTTTTTTTAACTATCCTGTAGCGATACAGCTATTTACGCTTGGTGAGGTGCAAAACGGGAAAAGCTTAACTCCCGTAGAAGGAGAAAGAGAAAGAGAAACTGAAGGAGAAGAAGAGGTTAGGATACCGGCGTAAATCATAAAACATGTTTTGAGGGGAGGAGAAAGAATACGAAGTTTTTAAACCAGCAAGGGATTTGGCGCGCTGGAAACTGCATCCTTCTCACATGTTCTCCATTCAGTTTTTTGCTCGGATGCTCTCAAAAAAAAAGTTGTATTATCCTAATCTTTCCCCGTCACCCATCTGTCTGGGCCTTCCCAGCAGGTTGCTGTGGGTCTACCCCTGCTTTGCAAGCCTGCTTTTGCCACTGAGAGCTAGTGATATTCAAGGCCAATATATTCTAAATCGTTTCAATACAGGCATAATGGTGAAATAAAGCATTTAAAATCACTGGCAGATTGTGTTTAATTTATCATGTGAAACTCAAACCGTTGTCATCCCTTCTCCGTAACTGTTGCTGTCTCAATAGAGGCACGATGGAGGAGGAAAATATTGAGGGGAAAACTAACATTTAAGTCTCCATTTCGAACCGTTTGACCGAATAAACAACGCTTGTGGGCCAGGAATAGGAAATAGCGCGCTAACACGTCCGACGCGAGGGTTCTATTTTACTTTGACTCTCCCTCACTTTAATCACTTCCAAGCACAAGTCGTGACTTCATCATCATCCTCTTCACTTCACCGCAACAGTTACATGTACTTCCGTGCGAAGATCGGCTTGATCAGCCACATCCGCATATCACTCCCTCCCACCCCACCCCCCACCCCACCCAGTGATGTGAATTCAGGGCCAAGGTCATCTACTTTCACCCAATAATTGGTCGCTTTTAAGGACAAGCGGGCTAACCCAGATTTCGGGGGTTTACAGAAATCTTGACCACCACCAAAAGTGGGCATAGCCGTATCTATAGGAGAAGTTTGGTTTCATTGATGTGTATTATTATTTTTTTGGTTATGGAGAAAACTCTCCTTGTCTTTAATTTAAAAAAGAAAGAAACTGAAAAAGGGGCAAAAACTTTACCTTCGATTTTCTCAAAACAGCATTTTTCGGGATAGACACCTTGTGCTTAAAAGCGACCAATTGACCATGACCAGTCGACATACCTGGTGAAGATGTGTAGTCCCGTGGCCGGCAGGTCAAGAGCCACAACTGCCCAGGACTCTCGGACAATCCGGATCTCGTCCGGGGAGAGAAAGTAGTCCACCTGGTGACCGCATTCATCCTCTTGTTTGTTGCTGGAGGAACTACATCCCATGACGAGACGGTCGGATCACGATGCCTGAGGGAAGAAAGAGGAGGGGGAGAAGGAAGGGTAA
>NW_004797495.1:0-3012 GCF_000002075.1 Aplysia californica | reverse complement strand
GGCAATATTTCAACTTGTTAGTGATTTACTAGTTTTGTGCCCCCTTCGCTACTAGAGTTTTATATTAAAAGACAGCATAATATTTATCCTATTTCGTAAAATGCTCAGGAGAGCATTAATTGTTTTTGTGGTTTTTTTCTTTGATTCATTTTTCTTTTAAAATATTTGGGGGGGGGGAGGGGAGTGGGGTGTGCATAGAACACCTACATTATTGAGAACATTCAATATCCCACCCAGCCAGGCCATCAAACTTGCTAGAGATAGGAAGCTTTTTCTCCCCTCGAAGGTACAAGAGGACGGATAAAGTAAAGTAAGAAAGTTCAGGAGAGCCTTAAAATACCCACATCTGTCTCTCAACAGCAGTTGCTTTGAATATCTTCAAAACACTTACTCCGCCTTATCTACCACGATATCGATACCAGACTAATACAGAAATGTGCGCCGTGTCATAAACTATTAGGTCGAATTGAAAACTCAGTTTCGTTCAAAACTGGACAGTATACTGTCTTTTAAAATAAAACTCCAGAACACATGTTTGATCAATTGTGAGGCGGGCTGCTTCGAACCTGACTGTCAAGGACAACACTGGCTTAGCGGTGTTCAACTTTCCAGAGGTCAGACAGAGACAATTAATGTTTCCATTTGCCAGACAAACTCACGTCTTCTGTAAGCAACAGCGAAGAACCTATCCGCTACCCGGATAAAAAAGAGGGAGGGGGTGGCGGCAACAAATAATATTATTGATTCAGTACGTTAATGTTGGTATCTCATTACATGCTTTAACAGTATTGTGATATCTGTATAATAATATTATCTATTTATCTATTCATATTGCTTGTTTTCATTACTAATCTATTTATCAATTAGTCGTTTTATTAATTCCTTTTTTAATTTCCATTCATCTATTGGAAATGAGTTGAGGAGGGGGTGAAGGGTTGAATAAACTCACCATTACCAAGGGGAGAGAAGGAGGGAAAAAGAGGGGGGAAGGGGAGGGGGGAGAAAGAAAGAAAGAAAGAAAGAGAGAGAGAGAGAGAGAGAGAGAGAGAGAGAGAGAGAGAGAGAGAGAGAGAGAGAGAGAGAGAGAGAGAGGGAAACAGACAGACGGAAAGACAGACCGACAGACAGACAAACAGACAAACAGACAGACAGACAGACAGACAGACAGACAGACAGACAGACAGACAGACAGACAAGGAAAACACGTACTCAGAAAGACAGGAACACAGACAGGGGTCAGATACAGGGTGCCAATATTTCCCCTGCGGACAAGAAATCTCGACAAACCACTCCATTCTGAGCAGATGTTTCCTGAATTGGAGTGAACAACTTTTTTATCGACTATTCCGGTCTGCAAGCAACTTAGGGGCAGGAATCATACTAATAATAATATAGAAAGAAATTCTTCAACCAACGCTCACCTCGGACTGATATTTTATTCTCTGCTTTGTCTTGCTCTGTCTATCCTGTTTTGTTCTGTCTATATTATGGGTTATAACACTGTATGTATCATTGTGTGGCACAGGTTTAACTTCCTTTCTTTCAAAATAATGTTTGGGTAATAAAAAAGGCAGCAGCGTCGATAGTAACTTTCGAAGGACTGAGCCAAGTTACTATAAATAAAGAAATGCATGTCAACCTTTTTTTTAGCCATTGTCCACTTTTTCCACCTTTCAGAGGTTAAAATGTTCTAACCGTCTCCAAACATGAATTTCCAAGTGGAGTATTAACCCTATCCGTACGTCGTGTTTTACTATTGTATCCATACGACGTGGGGAACTCTGTGCCACCACTTTCCAAAGAGGAAATTTACTCGTTAATCCGATCCGTAAGCTTTGCATAGCAGTCTGTCAACATGATTTTTTGAGAAATACTGAAAGTTTCAAAGACATCTTCGTACTAGAAGTATTCTAAAATGTGAAGAATACAACCCAGGGGGTACAAAAATGACCCCAGGGCGTACGGTTAATTAGCACCTGCAACTACCTTACTAAACCCCACCGCCCACAGACAATACCAAAAATAACAACGTGTGGGCGATACCGCCATGGATGGCAAGCACTGGTTTAAAGACTTGAAAACTCTCCG
This sequence comes from Aplysia californica, assembly GCF_000002075.1. Classification (NCBI taxonomy): domain Eukaryota; kingdom Metazoa; phylum Mollusca; class Gastropoda; order Aplysiida; family Aplysiidae; genus Aplysia; species Aplysia californica. The sequence continues at coordinate 924 of NW_004797495.1, read as the reverse complement.
AACAAGTTAAATCAAAGAACGCCCAGTTTGATATTGAAACAAGGGTCTTCTTCTTCTTTGCGCCTCCATTGTTGATGCACCTCAATATACGTGTGAACACTTTTGCGTTTCTTTGATTTCTCACAATTTTGTTAAATTTGATGTGGGGGGTTTTTTTAGATGAATATTTTGAGTGACTATATCTCGGGCAACTCTAAACATAGATGAAACGTGAATGTGTTAGATGATGCTGAATTTATTTAGCTTTAAGGGGGGGGGAGGGGCTATACCCCTATAGTCGAGATTCGGCTCAAAATTATGGAATTTGATTTGTAGGCATTTTTAGCTTCCTCAGCCTTTCCTACAACTATTTCATTGCATAAGAATCCCCCAAAACTGTATATTTTTGCCTTACCGGGCATGTTTGTCCCCACCATTTCCTCATAAAGTCAATATTTTATTTTTCTTTATCCGCCGTTTTCTCGAAACGCAACTTTCCTCTATACACTTTTTAATAACTCTACCATTTTCCATGCAATCTTCATGACATTTTCGCAGAATAAAGAAAAGATGTAATATTAAATATTTCCTATTTGATTTCTTAGTATATTGAATAGATTGTTTTTGGTGGTGTCTGGAGTGTGGATGTTCACGGATTTTTTGCAAACTTGAGTGCTACCTAAGAAAAAAATTCATTTCAAAAGTTCTAATTCGTTTAGAAAAAAACAACATACAAATTTTTAGATCTAAGGTTTGTTAGTACGCAAGCAAAAAAAAAACTATCAATTTCCAGGAGCAATAATTTCGGTATTCATTACGTAAGACATGTCAACAAAATCCAATATGGCCGCCGTATCCATGGAAACGATACTTTTTTCTCAAATTTGATTGCGGATTTTAAGACTCCTAACTATGCTTGTTATATGTGGGAAATGTGGTAAAATT
>NW_004797494.1:1121918-1123059 GCF_000002075.1 Aplysia californica | reverse complement strand
GGTGGGTAGGTGTGTGTGTGAGTATGTGTGTGTGCATGTGTGTATGTGAGTGAAAGAGAGAGAGAGAGTAGATGGTAAAGAGTAGAGAGTAGAGAGAGAGAAGGAAAGTGTTGTGCATGCGTCCGTGCGGGTGTGCGTGCGCGAGTGCTTGCGTGCGGGGGTGTACTACCCGTGAAGGCGTACCACCAGGGTTTTTAAAAGTTACCCTACGCGTGTGAATGACATGAGCTTGCACCTGGACACAATTTAACCAGGAACCAGGTGTCTGCGAGTTTAAACTCTATTTTCGGCTCGTCTTCGGACAGATTTTGCTTCTTTTCTTTAAACTGACAGGGAAAGGTTCAAACTCCGCGAACTGATCGAGTGCATGGTAAAGTAGTCTCAGTTTGGTTTGGTTTGGTTTGGTAGTTTAGTTCAATTCAGTTCAGTTTAGTTAATTTGGTTTAAATTAAATCTAGTTCCGTTTAGTTCATTTTAGTTCCGTTAAATTCTATTCCGTTCCGTTCTGCATGCACCACTTCGTTTAGTCCAGTTTCGCTTCGTTTCGCTTCCAACATGGTCTGTCAGGAGCTAGTCTCTCCCATTTCTAAGGATCTAGGCTGAAGTCCTTCGTTTGTTTTAGTAAGAGTTTTACGGCACTTGCAACACAATAAGGTCATACAAGTGCCGAATATTAGAGGTGTTACAAGAGAGTAACAAACACAAAAAAAGAAGGAGGGGAGATACAGACTATAGATTTTTAATAGGAAAGAAGGAGCAAACCACACCAGAGCACCCGCCAACCACCCACTGAAGTCCTTCAAGACATTTTCAGGGAGTACGGAGAAGCACATCGCCACAATTACGGTCATGCTGAGGGGCAGAAGAGGAAAAGCAAAACAGACAGACAGTAACTATTATATATAGAGGGAGATAAAAGAAGTTGGACCCACCAACGCTACCAGAACAAGTAGCGCTCTCTAGCTTTCCATCATAGTGACCAGAGCATGCGAAAACAACATGCCAGCAGGTAGTCTTCTTCGTATCTGTGTGTGGAGAAGAGACAGAGACAGAGACAGAGAGAGGGACACACACACACACAGAGAGAGAGAGAGAGAGAGAGAGAGAGTAGAGAGTAGAGAGAGAGACAGACAGACAGACA
>NW_004797494.1:1109248-1120169 GCF_000002075.1 Aplysia californica | reverse complement strand
AGAGGAGGTGAGGGGGTGGGGGCAGAAAGCAGACGACAGAACATTGCTAGGAGCAGGAAAGGAGGTGAAAGGAGACAATTTTAGTGAACAAAATTATTCGGTCGCCACCCGGATTCGAATCCGGGACCTTTGAATGAGAGGCGGACACCTTAACCTCTAGACCACGAGAGCCCCCACTTAGTACAACACTTTTTTTTAGTTTTAAGAGTTTTACATCACTTGCAACAGGAAGAGGTCATACGTGCTCATAAGTGCTGAAGATTAGAAGTGTTACTAGAGAGTAACATGCACGCAAAAGAAAAAAAAGGAAGAGGGAAGAGAGATGACGCTGTTTGATAGATGCAAGCAGGAAAGAAGAAGCAAACCACACCAACTATTCATACGGTCATTTAGTGCAGAGAAAAGTTTAGTTTTAGTAAGAGTTTTACGGCATTTGCAGCACAATAAGGTCATATAAGTACCGAAGAATAGAGGTGTTACAAGAGAGTAACATACACAAAAAAGGAGGAGAGATAAGGACGATAGTTGTTTGATAGGAAAGAAGGAGCAAACCGCATCAGAGTACCCGCCAACCACCCACTGGTGCTTCGTTGTCACACGCAGAAAAACCAAGTCCGATTCCCAAAAGGGGAGAATTTTTCTCGCGTCTTTTTGCAGGAATGTTGTGTCCTTCTCGGCCCACGTTGGCCTTTACCGTCAGGATTAGACCTATCACTCCTCAATTATCTAAATCGTTCTGGTTTTAAAAAACATTTTAGTAAGTGTTTTACCGCCCCTGCAACACAATAAGGTCTTAAAAGTGCCGAAGACTAGAGGTGTTACAAGAGAGTAACAAACACAAAAAAGGAGGGGAGATAAGGACGATAGATGTTTGATAGGAAAGAAGAAGCAACCCCCCGCCCCCGATCTAAATTGTGTTGATGGGCGCATAAAAACACTGGATGACCCCCCCCCCCCCCCCCCAAACTGAAAAACCCATTAAATTATAAATAAATAAATAAATAAACAAACAAACCAATGAAATCATACACTCTTGACATGATATCTAATCTAGACACATAGTCCAATCACTCACAGAGGAAGCACCAAATGATTGAAATGCAAAACGAGTTTCAGGTCAAAAGGTAAATAATGTTTAATCACATAATCATCACATATTGTGTCAGAACAGTCATACATTGCCGACAGACATTTGGAAAGCAGAGGAAATGAAAACAAAAAAAATATATTTCTTAAACATGATACTTGACGTGCACCATAACCATTGAAGGAATAAATTTATTTTTAAAAACAAAAACCAATCATCAAAGTAGAAGAATGGAGAAAACAAGAATTTCGTATTTTAAGTGTACATGTCTTTAGTTTAGTTTAGTTTAGTAAGAGTTTTACGACACTTGCAACACAATAAGGTCATGCTGTTGTTTTCAAATCCCTTTAGCTGCGAGCATTTCGCTCTTGGCAGCACAATAATAAGGTCATTATTGGCACAGTATGAGCATGACACTGACAAATCATCCTATTCACAATAAGGTCATATAAGTGCCGGTGATTAGAAGTGTTACAAGAGAGTAACAAACACAGAAAAGGAGAACGAGAGATAAGGACGATAGATGTTTAGTTTGTTTTAGTAGAGGTTTTACGACGCTCGCAGCTGCATACGGTCATAAGAGTGCCAAGGGGTGGATGTCAACAGAGAAGTCCTTACAGGGAATCAGACTTACTCTGCTCACCTCTCTAGCTTCAATAGCACAAAGTTTGCTTTATCAAGACACCCAAACATACAAAAGAAGTAGAGGGGAAAAAAATGCTGATAGTAAGGATGACGAAAGAAAAAGCAGCAGTTCCCCCTATGTTGTTTCGGCACAGTATGAGCACGACCTTGATAAATCAGCCCATTTACAATTCTACTGTGCATAAGAACATGTTAAAATCCTCCCCTCTGGAAATGGCCTATGGACACTTCAGTCAGTAGCACTGCCCTGGGGGGGGGGGGGGTAAAAAGGAAGGTCGAAAAAAATTAGATTTAGCTCGAGGAACCAGAAAACCTGCAGGGGCAAACAAGAAGAAGTTGGTTGAGAACACACTCCATCAGAACACATTGTTACGCCAATCTGTAACACAATTACTTGTCATACTAATAAGTATGCACGAATTAAACTATTGGACACTATCATAGGCACTTTTTTCTACTAATCAGATGACATCAATCTCATAATTATAAATGGGCAAGGGATAAAAACAAAAAACAAAAAAGCCAGCTGTTGATGAGCAAAACTGCCCATGAAGGAAACAACAACAACAAACCCTCAAACACTCAAGAATGTTTTATAGTCAAACCTGCTCTTTATTACTTTTTTTTATAGTAGAGGGTTTTACGGCGCTTGCAACGGCATAAGGTCATATGAGCGCCAAGGGGTGGATGTCAACAGAGAAGTCTTTACAGGGAATCAGACTTACTCTGCTCACCTCTCTAGCTTTAACAGCAAAAGGTCTGTTTCGACTATCAAGGCACCCTGGAAATAGTGGGTCACAAGTGGGTGACAAATATACAAAAGAAGTAGGGGAAAAATGACAATAGTAAGGATTAGGAAAGAAAAAGCAGCAGTTCCCTGTTGTAGATCAGGCACAGTTATGAGCGTGACATGATAAATCAGCCCATTTACAATTCTACTGTGCTTGAACGAGAAATGTCCCCCCCTTTGGGAATGGCCTAAAGACACTACAGTCAGTGGCACTGCCCCGGGGGGTATTCAACTTGTGACTGGTGTTTTCATCCTGAAAACTATCTCAAAACCACAGCTGTTTCTGTTCCCAGTAGCACACCAGAAGTGTGCACGTATGCCAAGGAGGTTACACTTTGTCGTAAGGTCCTTGAAGTATGCACATCAAGTAGAGGAAAAGAGAAGAAAAAAAAATGAATGAAGAGCGTGGACAAGTTGTTTTTCATTTTGAAAATACAATGTTGAAACTAATGCCTATTCTGAAGAATAAATTAAAAACAGGTGCACTTTAACGAAAATGACACACTGCAGGAAATAATACAGTGAGGAACTTGTGTGAATAAGTCTCACTAATTAATAAATGAATCATACAAAAACAATTTAAAAAGGCGTTCCAAGAGCAAGTATTGCAATTCCACGCAGCATTTTGGAAGATGTGTTTGCAAACAAGTTCATTCTTGCACTTAATAGTACCCAGATATACACATGACAGGAGACAAATAATGCTGTCTCTCTCTCTCTCTCTCTTTCATCTTTCTCTCCCTCTCTCTCTTTCATCTTTTCAAAGCACATATCTACCAGCCACTCAATATATATATATATACCATACCAATATCTCCACATATCCAAAACTTGACGCGAGCCTGATTCCAACATGCCGTGACACAAATAGAGTAATAACCGAAACATGCTGAGGTCATGACATTAACTCTTTATCTCCGAGGGGAGTAAACCCACAATGCCGCAGCCCTATTTTGGTTCCACATCTAAAATTGACATTTACATCACTACTTTCATCATTAACTCAAAACAAGTGAACCTATTTCGATAGTTCTCCAGCTAATGAATGAAATTCTGGTGAAAGAGACTTGTTTTTGGCAACTGAATTGCTGAAAAATAATTTGATGTTGAAGTTGAAGTCGTCGTAAAGGAGTGTGCCCGAGTCGCTGTCAGCAGCTCACCGACACAGGGGTTCCGACCGCGAGCCGCTGGGAGCGGCTTGCTGGAGATAAGGAGTTAGCAAGCTGTCTCTGCAACCAGACAGAGAATGTAAACACGAGACAACAGACAAAGACTAGGCGCTCTTTCTTTCTTTCTCTCTCTCCTTCTCTCTCTCATAGGCTTTGCATTTGCTTCATCAGGTCGTCTATACTCATCTCTGTCTGCCCCACAAAGTCTGAGCCTTCCTCCTTCTGGAAAAAAGAGAAAAAAACATACATGCAATTTTTTTAGTTTTAGTAAGAGTTTTACGGCACTTGCAACACAATAAGGTCATATATTATAAGTGCCGAAGATTAGAGGTGTTACAAGAGAGCTAGTAACGAATAGAAAAAAGGAGGAGAGATAAGGACGATAGATGTTTGATAGGAAAGAAGGAGCAAACCACATCAGAGAAATAGAAAAAAAAAACAACCTCTCAATCAGAATTTGTGTCTTTTTAGTTTTAGTAGAGTTTTTAAACGACGCTTGCAACTGCATAAGGTCATATGAATGCCAAGGGATGAATGTCAACAGAGAAGTCCAAATGGGGAATCAGGCTTACTCTGCTCACCTCTCTAGGCTCAACAGCACAAAGTCTGCTTCGACAATAGATGTTTGATAGGAAAGAAGGAGCAATCCACACCAGAGAACCCGCAAACCACCCACTGACCCACCTTGGCAGCAGCAGCAGGCTTGGAGTAAGCCACAGTCACCCTCTTTGTCAGCTCCGGTTTCTCCCCCTCCCCCACCATTACACATACACACACACACACACACACACCACTACACACACACACACACACACCTTGGCAGCAGCAGCAGCAGGTTTGGTATAAGCCACAGTCACCCCCTGAGTCAGCTCCGGTTTCTCCCCCTCGGCTGCCTCAGCCTCCTCCTCAGTGGTCTCCGACACCACCTCGATACCTGCACGACACACATAAGACAAGATAAGATAAGAAAAGATACCGTATGTACAGATGTTTTAAACTAGTACAATCATCAAAATGCCAGTGTGGAGAGGAGGACCAAACAGTTGAACACATCCTTCAGCACTGCAAGACACACAGGGCCCTGAGACAGGAAGCGTGGCCAACCCCACTGACGCTACAAGAGAAGCTATACGGGCTGACAGATGAACTGAGCAGGACCGCCCAATTTATGACAGATACCAGACTTCAAGTGTGATGCGATCGAGAAGAAGAAAGAAGAAAAGATACATCTTTATTGTCCAGATCCTTGCACATTTAATGGGTGAAATCAGGCCCTCCTCAAAATAATGAAATCGAAGAAACTGGCACTTTTCCAACTGTTTGGCAATTTTTCTCTCGAATTTTTGGTTTTTGTCTCTCTCTCTCTCACAGAAGCCGTCCTGCCTTAGATTTTCTCAGAAACTTGATCTGATTTCTCCCCCTCCGCCAGATATATAAAATTGTTTTGTTTTAGTTTTAGTAAGAGTTTTACAGCACTTATAGTGACAACACAAGAAGGCCACATGTGTCACGACGTGGTGGAATCAGGCACTCGTCAAATTTTGGGCGTGTGGAGTTATTGGTATCTTATGAAAGCTTATTTGGTCGCTTTTATACACAAGGGGGCTATCCCGAAAAAAAGCTGTTTCGACAAAATCGAAGGTAAAGCTTTTGCCCCTTGTTCAATTTCTTTAAAATAAAAGGAGCGTTTTCTCTATAACCAAACAAATATACACAACAAAGAAACCAAACTTCTCCTATAGGTAGGGCAATGTCCACTTTAGGTGTCGGTCAAGATTTCTGGAAACCCCCGAAATCTGGGAAAGCCCGCTTGTCTTTAAAAGCGATCATATACAAAATTGTTTTGTTTTAGTTTTAGTAAGAGTTTTACAGCACTTGTTGTGACAACACAAGAAGGCCACATGTTTCACAACGTGGTGGAATCAGGCGCTCGTCAATTTTTGGGGATGTGGAGTTATTGGTATTATATGAAAGCTTATTTATTCGTCTCGCTTTCATTTAAAAAAAAATTATAGTAGAGGGTTTTACTGCGCTCGCAACTGCATAAGGTCATATGAGCGCCAGAAGATTAGAGGTGTTACAAGAGAGTAATAAACATAAAAAGGAAGGAGGGGAGAAAAGGACAATAGACGTTTGATAGGAAAGAAAAAGCAAACCACACCAGAGCACCCGCTAACCACCCACCTGAAAAATATACCCATATATCTTCAATAGAAGTGGAGATAATTGTGATAGAAGAAGATGGGGTTGCTAGGTGTCAGTGCTAAAATTAGTGAGAAAATGTCCGCCATAGGTAATTTCAACAGCTTGAGAGTCCTTGAAAACTAAAAATTACATGTTTTGTGCCTTTAATCAATGTTTTTGAGTCAAATTCACATGGAAATGGGTTTTTATATGGACACAAAAGGCGTTGAGCCAAAAACCAAAAATTCGAAAAAAAACAAAAAATTGCCAAAGAGTTGGAAAAGTGCCAGTTTCTTCGATTTCATTATTTTGATGAGCAGCTGATTTCCCCACCATGCCTCACAAATTATTTTGTTGAACATTCGAACCTGTTTTAAACTTTTAGTAAGAGTTTTAGGGCACTTGCAACACAATAAGGTCATATAAGTGCCGAAGATTAGAGATGTTACAAGAGAGTAACAAACACAAAAAAGAAGGAGGGGGGGATAAAGACGATAGGTGTTTGATAGGAATGAAGAAGCAAACCACACCAGAGCACCCGCCAACCACCCGCATGGTTGTGAACATGAAGAAGTACAGGTATGTACCAGCTTGTGAACATGTACAAGTGAACATGTAGAAGTACACGTATGTACGAGCATGTATGAGTGAACATGTAGGGGTACACGTATGTACGAGCATGTACAAGTGACCATGTAGAAGTACACGTATGTACGAGCATGTATGAGTGACCATGTAGAAGTACACCTATGTACCAGCTTGTAAACATGTAGAAGTACACGTACGTACGAGCATGTATGAGTGAATATGTAGAAGTACATGTATGTACCAGCTTGTGACCATGTACAAGTACACGTATGTACGAGCATGTATAGGTGAATATGTAGAAGTACACGTATGTACGAGCATGTATAGGTGAATATGTAGAAGTACACGTATGTACGAGCATGTATGAGTGAACATGTAGACGTACACGTATGTACCAGCTTGTGAACATGTATTAGTACGACTTACTCCACTCATTGTCATCATGCACTACGACTTCCTCTATCTCCTCTGTCTCTTTTTCTTCCTTGGGTTTCTCAGCCTCCCTTTTCTGTGGATTAATAATAATAAAAATAATAATAATAATAATAATATTTCAAAAAATTAATAATAATAATAATAATAATAATAATAAGTTGTGTAGAACAATGAAAAATAATAAATATAATTTTAAAAAAAATTAATAATAATAACGATAATAATAATAATTGTTGTTTTTTTTATTAATAATAATAATATGCACTCTATAACTCTTTTCAGATTAACGTAAATATTGGTAACTTACGAGGAACATATTATATGGACGTATCGTCAATTTATCAGCAATTTGAACAAGGGTTGTTTCCTAATTTCCAGTCTCTCGCTTTTGGGTTTTGTTTTGTTTTAGTAAGTGTTTTACGGCACTTGCAACACAAAAAGGTCATATAAGTGCCGAAGATTAGAGGTGCTACAAGAGAGTAACAAACACACAAAAAAAGGAGGGGAGATAAAGACGATAGACGTTTGATAGGAAAGAAGAAGCAAACCCCACCAGAGCACCCGCCAACCACCCACATATCTTTTGTAATGTCAGCAGCCATCTCACAATTACTTTAACCCTATCCATACGTCGTATTTTACTATCCTATCCATACAACGTGGGGAACTCTGTGCCACCACTTTCCAAGAGGAAATTTACTCGTTGATCCGATCCGTACGCTTTGCATAGCAGTCTGTCAAAATGAGTTTTTGAGAAACACTGAAAATTTCAAAGAGATCTTCGTACTAGAAGTATTCTAAGATGTGAAGAACACAACCCCGGGGGTACAAAATGACCCCAGGGGGCGTTCGGATAGGGTTAATGAAGTCACCTGAAAGAGTTCCTGCTGTTTCCGGCAATGTGAATCGTCGCACTGAGGGTTCGGCTTCATCCTCATGGTGGGGAAGAAATCCTGGAGGGCGTTGTAGCCCAAGTAGTAGGAGACGTTTCCGAAAGAAAGGAGGTACCTGGGAACAAATTTGGACGTTCTCAACGTAAAATTCTGACAACATGAACAATTTTGATTTTTCTCAATGTAAAATTCCTGATAACATGAACAATTTTTATGTCCTCAATACAAAATTCTGATAATAATGAACAATCTTGGTGTTCTCAATACAAAATTCTGATAACATGAACAATTTTGATGTTCTCAATACAAAATTCTGATAACATGAACAATTTTGATGTTCTCAATACAAAATTCTGATACAATGAATAATTTGTATGTATGTCCTCAATATAAAGTTCCAATAACATGACCAATTTTGACGTTCTCAATATAAAATTCTCATTACATGAACAATTTTGACTTTTCTCAATGTAAAATTCTGATAACATGAACAATTTTGAAGTTCTCAATACAAAATTTTGATAACATGTAGTAGAATTTTGGGCAATCTATTTGGGAGAAAGTGAATCGTCATGAGAAAAATTAGTAATGTACCAAGTCTAGAGTAAAGTAACAATCTTACAAATTTACATAAGTGGCCCGATGTGGTGGAATCAGGCGCTCGTCAACTTTTAAGCATATGGGGTTGTTGGTACCATGTTAAAGGTTGTTCAGTTGTCTTGCTTTTTGGTGTAAAAAATTATTCATCTATGTTGAATAGAAGTCAAGATATTTGCGACTGAAGGAGGTAAGGGTCATCTGGTTTCAGAGGCAAAATTTGCGAGAAAACTGCTACAAAAGTTTGCTAATTTCTATAGCTTAAGAGGCCTTGGAAACTAAAAATTTACTTTTTTTGTGCCTTTAATCGATGTTTTTCAGTAAAATCCAAACAGAAATGTGTTTTTAAATGGGCTGATTTATCAATGTCATGCTCATACTGTGCCGCAACAACATAGGGGAACAGCTGCTTTTTCTTTCCTCATTCTTACTATCGTCATTTTCACTCTACTTCTTTTGTATGTTTGTCGCTGTCTTGTGAACTGCTATATTTCCGGAGTGCCTCGATAGTCGAAACAGACTTTGTGTTGTTGAAGCTAGAGAGGTGAGCAGAATAAAACTGATTCAACGTTTGGACTTCTCTGTTGATATCCACCCCTTGGCGCTCATATGACTTTATGCAGTTGTGAGCACCGTAAAACCTTACTAAACAAAACAAAAACGTGCCAGTTTCTTTGATCTCAATATTTTGACGAGCGCCTGATTTCACCACGATGCCCCACATTAATTATACTGGATTATACAACTTTTTACAAAACATCTTTTATGTAAAAACAAACAAGAAGAAACTGGCTAGAGAATAATAATATTTTGCAATAAAAGCTTTCATTTCTACATCACACTGAGTATATTTTGCAAGAAACCCTTTTATTTCTACATGACAGACGAGTATATTTTGCAATAAAGCCTTTCATTTCTACATCACTGACTTGAGTATTGAAATAATATTTTGTAATAAAAACTTATATTTCTACATCACAGACTTGAGTATAATAATATTTTACAATAAAAACTTTCATTTCTACATCACTGAGTATATTTTGCAATAAAACCTTTCATTTCTACATGACTGACGAGTATATTTTGCAATAAAACAATTAATTTTAACATCACTTACTTAGTATATTTTGTAATAAAAACTTTCATTATAAAAACTTGAGTATAATAATATTTTGCAATAAAACCTTTCATTTCAACATCCCACTGAGTATATTTTGCAATAAAACCTTTCATTTCTACATGACTGACGAGTATATTTTGCAATAAAACAATTAATTTTAACATCACTTACTTAGTATATTTTGTAATAAAAACTTTCATTATAAAAACTTGAGTATAATAATATTTTGCAATAAAACCTTTCATTTCAACATCACACTGAGTATATTTTGCAATAAACACTTTCATTTCTACATCACTGACTTGAGTAAAATATTTTGCAATAAAAACTTTCATTTCTACACAACTGACTTGATTGAGTATAATAATATTTTGCAATAAAAAACTTTCATCATTTCTAGGTCACTGACTTGAGAACATTCTGGACCAGGAAGCCCGCAACCACCGCCATAGTGGTAGGCAGACTGGCCGCACACACGCCTTCTCTCTTCAACGTTTTCTCGTCGGTGTTGGTCGCAACCACAAGGGGTGGGGCACACTGGAACAGACAGGTGGGGTCCGAATTTAGTTGTAGTATGGTTTTTATTGTTGTTGTTTTTTTTAGCAGAGGTTTTATGGCGCTCACAACTGCATAAGGTCATATGAGCGCCAGAAGATTAGAAGTGTTACAAGAGAGCAAAAAACATAAAAAAGAAGAAGGGGAGATAAGGACGATAGATGTTTGATAGGAAAGAAAAAGCAAGCCACACCAGAGCACCCGCCAACTACCCACAGTACGGCTTTTACGGTGCTCGCAACTGCATAAGGTCATAATATGAGCGCCAATGGGTGGATGTCAGACAGATGGGGTAAAAGGGGAAAGGTAGCCTACTCTTCTTAGGAGAGGGATTTTGAGTGTGTGTTCTTTTGTGTGAACATGTCACATGTGTGTGTGTCTGTTCGTTTGTTTGTTTTGGTGTGTGTGTTAGTTTGTGTATGTGAAAGTGTGTGTGTGTGAGTGTATGTGTATGTGCAGGTGTGTTTTGTGTATGTGTGTGTGTAGGTGTATGAGTATAATTATGTGTGTGACAGTGAATGTGTGTGCGTGCGCGTGTGTGTGTAAGTGTATGTGTATGTGTCTGTGTGTGTGTGTAGGTGTGCATATATGTGTGTGTGTATGTCTGCGTCTGTGGGTTTAAGTATGTGTGAACATGAGTGTGAGTGTGTGTGTGTGTGTGTGTGTGTGTGTGTGTGTGTGTGTGTGTGTGTGTGTGTGTGTGTGTGTGTGTGCATATATTTGTGTGTATGTATGTGTGCGCGTGTATGTTTGTATGAGTGCATTTGTGTGAACCTGAATGTTTGTGTGTGTGTGTGTGATTGAGAAGGTTCACCAGTATAAAGGAGACAATGTATGAATATATACATAAATGTGCTT
>NW_004797494.1:1106641-1107945 GCF_000002075.1 Aplysia californica | reverse complement strand
TTCAAATTTCAAAAATTTTGAAATTTCATCCCAAAAAAAAGGAGAAGGAGAAGGAAGGAAGAGGAGGAGGAGGAGGAGACGGGGGGAGGAGAAAGACGAGAAGAAGAAGAAAAAGACAAAGCAGAAGAAAGTACTGAAATGAGTTGTTACTTACCGCAAAGCAAGATGTGTCTCCCGGAACCACAAACTGGATGTGACCCGACACAGCATTCTCACTGACGCCCGACTCGAACCACGATTGGCCCATTTCATTACAAGCCTGGGGAAGATCAAATGTTTGGTAAGTGTTTTACGCCGCTTGCAACTGCATCAGGTCATATGAGCGCGCCGGACACACCTAACATTTTTCAGTTGGTAGGGAATTTTGAATTTTTTCCCGGGTGGCGGCCGAAGCCTACTCTTATCGATTTTGGACCACCGAGGGACCTTATACGTGCCCAACTTGCACACGAGACCTGCCGCTCTTATCCGAGAAGGCCAGGTGTAGATCTTTCCTTACAGAAGATCAGGGGTGTGGCTGAAAGACTGCAGCAAGGAGGAGCCAAGGAAAAGCAGTGGAATGGCTGCAGAAAGAGGCAAGAGCCTAGAGGAGGGGGCAAAGGAGGTGAGGGGAGGGGGGAAGGAAGTGGAGACAAAAGCAGACGACAGAATATTGCTAGACAGAAGGAAATGAGGTGAAAGGAGACAATTTTAGAGAAGAAACTTTTTCCGTCGCTACCCGGATTCGAACCCGGGACCTTTGAAAGAGAGGCCAACACCTTAAACTCTAGGCCACGAGAGCCCCCGTAGACATAATACTGTACTTTACTTTTATTTTTCCAATCCAGTGGCCATTTGAGTTCTACTAGCCCTTCAGCCTAAGGAAAATAAAATAAGCACGTTTTGAAACCAGTCAAAACCTAACTGACATTGCGGAAAAATAAACTCTTGAAAGTTAAGACTTTCTTTGGGTGCTATGTTAATGATCACATCAACATGATTGCCGTCGCCAAAGCCGAGCTGGGATTGTCTGTCGATGCCAGAGGCAAAGAATTCTATTTTCACAGCATGGCGACAGTGACACGGTCGGTCCATTCTCCGCTTTTACTCATTTTGGGCATTCACTTTATCCGATTTCCCCATGGAACCGGTTCATTTTATCCACTATTTTTTTATGTAAACAAATAGCGTTTCAATGAGGACCACAAAATATCGTTCACTTTAACCGATTGTTCAAATAAAGCGTGTTCACTTTAACCGATTGTTCAAATAAAGCGTGTTCACTTTAACCGATTGTTCAAATAAAGCGTGTTCACTTTAACCGA
>NW_004797494.1:1102443-1103979 GCF_000002075.1 Aplysia californica | reverse complement strand
AAAGAAGGAGGAGAGATCAGGGCGATAGATGTTTGGGAGGAAAGAGGGAGCAAACCACACCAGAGCACCCCCCAACCACCCACAAACACTTTTCTGCGCAAATACAAAAATTCGAGCTAGTGCTAGTTAACAGTTAACTCTGGTAAAGGACACAACTACAGCAGACTTACGGGCTTTGTTCTCAATATGGGTCATTTTGTACCCTCAAAATCTTATTATATATATGTTATTTAACCCTATCCATACGTCGTGCTTTACTATCATATCCATACGACGTGGGAAACTCTGTGCCACCACTTTCAAAGAGGAATTTACTCGTTAATCCGATCCGTACGCTTTGCATAGCAGTCTGTCAAAATGATTTTTTGAGAAATACTCAAAGTTTCAAAGAGGTCTACATACTAAAAGTACTTTAAAATGTGAAGAATACAACCCCGTGGACGAACAACATAAGAACATGGACTGGACTAGATATGGCAGAATGTGCAACGGCACATCGCGACCGTGAAAGATGGAAGGTCATTACATGTCAACCTCTGAGTCAGAGATGACACCTCCAGGTATCCAGGTACGTCAATTTTAGATTTTATACCAAAACAGGGCCCCGGCAAAGTGGGTTTACCTCCCTCTGAGAAAAAGAGTTAATCCTGCATTTGACACATACAAGGGTACAAACAGCCCTCGTGTCCACCTGGTTAACTTCCGGATGTATTGCAGATATATCGGTGAGAGTCCACACCCCTTGCGGACTTATCACTGAGATAATTATCGGCTATGATCGGGTGCCTCAGTTTTGTTTCATTTTAACAAGACCCGTCATTTAAAAGTACTTAATATTGTTATTAAAAACTTGGGAAAGATTTAGGAAACGAAAACATCTACTTTCACTTTCTGAAAGCATCGGTTTGGCGAAAAATGAGGGAATTAATTCTTGAGGTATAGCGTCACAAAACAATGTAACCGGACCCAGTAGTAACATCATAACTCAAACAAAAATTGGAATATTGCCTTCAAATAAAAAGCTGTGCATTCAGAAACTCATGCTTTCACATGTTTGATGAGTGTAATTTTTATTGTCAAAATTTATTTTTTTGATCACCACCACCCATTCAAACCCTTGTAATGCACGCTTACATTCAAAATTATTCCTTATTTCATGTTTGAATGTATTTCTCATTCAATTTCCTTCAATTTGATATATCATGTGTTACCTTTTGGGAAATGGCTATGCTTATATGAAATTATTAATTTTGTACATCACCTGCACAGCCAAATCGAGATACAGGTTAATTACGTCTAGACCCCCAAAAAACTACGTCCGGAGAGAGTTGTTTAAATACTCAGTTCTCACTTGAGAGTCCTCTCTGCTGCCTCCACCTTGCTGAGCCCGGCCTGGTGCGGCTGGTAGAAGAGACGGTTCATGTTGGCCAGCTCCACCTTGTCGTAGTCAAACAGCAGCAACTGAAAACACATTGGACGGAGTGGGGGGATCGGTTGGGTTTTACTTGCAACACAATAAGGTCATATAAGAGTCGA
>NW_004797494.1:1092114-1102343 GCF_000002075.1 Aplysia californica | reverse complement strand
GGGAAAAAAACACATCAGGGTTCCCACCCAGTTAGAGCGTGTGTGTGTATGTACGTATGTGTATGTGTGTGCGTGTGTGTGTGTGTGAGTATGTATGTACGTATGTGTATGTGTGTGTGTGTGTGTGTGTGTGTATGTATGTATGTATGTATGTGTATGTGTGTGTGTGTGTGTACGTGGTGAAACACCAAACCAATGTGCCAGGATTTGGACAATAAAGAATATGTATCCTATCTTATCTTAAAAAAACACCAAGATGAGCATGAGCAGAACTTGTACCTGATTCTGTCCATGAAATGCTGGAAGTTGTCCACTGTGGTGATGTTATAGTTGTACACTTCAAACTCCACGTCAGGGTTGATCTCCCTGGAAGTACAGCAAAGTTTCCGTTTTAGTAAGAGTTTTACGGCACTTGCAACACAATATGGTCATATAAGTGCTGAAGATCAGAAGCGTTACAAGAGAGTAACAAACACAAAAAAGAAGGAGTTTTTTTTTTTTTTCTCGTAAGAGTTGTACGGTACTTGCAACACAATAAGGTCATATTAAGTGCCGAAGATTAGAGGTGTTACAAGAGAGCAACAAACACAAAAAAGGAGGAGAGATCAGGACGATAGATGTTTGGTAGGAAAGAAGGAGCAAACCACACCACAGCACCTGCCAACCACCAACAAACACTTTTCTGGCACATACAAAACTTCGTGCTAGTGCTAGTTAACATTTAACTATGGTAAAGGACACAACTACAGCAGCCTTATGGGTTTTGTTCTTAATTAATATTATTCCCAATCCGTCTTGAAAGCTCCTAATTTTCCTTTACATTGGCAAGTCCATGAGGGAAGCAATGCTTGAAAACTGAGAATACCTATCTTCCAACACGAAAAGGACTTCAGTACACAAACCCTCAAAATCTTATTAAATATGTTATTTAACATACTGTTTTTGGGACACCTGAATAGACATAAAGGTCTTGCGCATCTAGTGCTCGCGCTCACTGGCAAGTTCTTCACTTTCATAATTTTTATGATAATATAATAATAATGATAGATAATATTTGTATAGCTCAAATCCCCGCTCAACAGCAGGCTCTATGCGCTTCACAATCTATACTATTACCCCAGTAGACCTCGGAGCATTCTGAAACAACCCCAACTTCCTGGGAAGTATACAGTGCAAGCAGCCATTTATAGGCGCTAAACACTAACATACTGAAAAGATCTTTCGCTGATGAGCGTCTGATTTCGCCACGCTGCCTCACATATTTATTTATTCCACCAAATGTATAACTCGTTATCTCTGGTCAGCTGTGCTGGTGAGCCGCTGGCAGTGGCTGGGGCACATTTCTTTACGACGACTTCTACGTCAAATTACTATAAGGCAATTAATAAAAACAGGTATCTTTTTCCGGAGTTCATTTTTTAGATAATGAATTATCGAAATAGGTTCACTTTTAAAAAATTTAATGACAACTTAGTATTGTATGTCAGGTATACGAAACCATTGTTAAGGAGGTACTTGAAAGAAAGATGTGGGGCAGGAGAGCCAGAGGAAGGCAAAGAATAACATGGATGGACAACATAGGATCATGGACTGGAAAAGGCAGAATGTGCAACAGCAGCTCGTGACCGTGAAAGATGGAAGGTCATTATACTTCAACCTCTGAGTCAGAGATGACACCTCCAGGTATCCAGGTACGTCAATTTTAGATTTTATACCAAAACAGGGCCCCGGAAAAGTGGGTTTACCTCCCTCTGAGAAAAAGAGTTAATCCTGCATTTGACGCACAGAAGGGTACAAACAGCCCTCGTGTCCACCTGATTAACTCTTTCTGGACGTATTGCAGATATATCGGTGAGAGTCCACACCCCTGCGGACGTATCGCTGAGATAATTATCGGCTATGATCGGGTGCCTCAGTTTCGTTTTGTTTTAACCTGATCCGTCATTTAAAAATACTTAATATTGTTATCAAAAACTTGGGAAAGATTTAGGAAACGAAAACATCTACTTTCACTTTCTGAAAGCATCGGTTCGGCGAAAAATGAGTGAATTAATTCTTGAGGTCTTGCGTCCACAAAACAATGTAACCGGACACAGTAGAAACATCATAACTCAAACAAAAATTGGAATATTGCCTTCAAATAAAAAGCTGTGCATTCAGAAACTCATGGATTATGCTCTTAGCCTGTATAAGACAAGATAGCTATGCTGATTTACTTTCACATGTTTGATGAGTGTAATTTTTATCATAAAAATTTATATTTTTGATCACCACCATCCATTCTAACCTTTGTAATGCATGCTTACATTCAAAATTATTCCTTATTTCGTGTTTGAATGTATTCCTCATTCAGTTTCCTTCTATTTGATGTATCATGTTACCTTTTGGGCAATGGCTATGCTTATAGAAGTTATTTTGTACATCACCTGCGCAGCCAAATCAAGCCACAGGTTAATTACGTCTAGACCCCCCAAAAACTACGTCCGGGAAGAGTTAAATACTCAGTTCATCTATGGAACTTAAAACAATGGTTGAAAGAGCATTTGAATACCAAGGCCCCAATATCTGGAATGCTTTACCAAGTACTTTGAGAGAGATCAAAACCTTTGATTTATTCAAATGTCAGCTGAAGTCGTTTTTGTTTTTAAATTAATAAGAGGAATATTTGGAATAATTTTCTTTAGTCAGAACACAACGTTTTATGTTACTGTTGTATGTTGTACTGTATTGTAAAGCACTCAGAGCCTGTGTACTTTATTCGGGGTTAAGCGCTATATAAATGTCATTTATTATTAATATTATTATTATTCTTATTCTCACTTGAGAGTCCTCTCCGCTGCCTCCACTTTGCTGAGCCCGGCCTGGTGCGGCTGGTAGAAGAGACGGTTCATGTTGGCCAGCTCCACCTTGTCGTAGTCAAACAGCAGCAACTGAAAACACATTGGACGGAGTGGGGGGATTGGTTGGGTTTTACTTGCAACACAATAAGGTCATATAAGAGTCGAAGATTAGAGGTGTTACAAGAGAGTAACAAAAACAAAAAAAGAAGGAGGGGAGACTTTTTAGTTTTTTAGTTTTAGTAGAGGTTTTATGGCGCTCGCAACTGCATAAGGTCCTATGAGCGCCAGAAGATTAGAGGTGTTACAAGAGAGTAACAAACATAAAAATGAAGAAGGGGAGATAAGGACGATAGATGTTTGATAGGAAAGAAGGAGCAAACCACACCAGAGCACCTGCCAACCACCCACTTGGTTGGATTTGGTTTGGTATGATTCATTTCGGCCCCATCTAGTTTGGTTCTGGTTTTTTGTTTTTTTTTCTAGTTTAAGAGTCCATCCATTTAGTTCAGTAAGACTTTTAGTGCACTTGCAACACAATTAACACTTTGCGGTCACTTGGCGCAATAATGCGACAGTGAAAATTATCCGTTCTGGTCACCTGGCGCAGTAGCTCTGCGTCAGGCACGAGAAGTCCACTGCAGTCGCTCTCCTGGCTGGGGGACTAGACGGGGTATTTTGCACTGCTGGCTGTGTGACTGCAAAGTGTTAAGTTTAGGTTCAGTTTAGTTTAGTAAAAGTTTTACGGCACTTGCAACACAATTAAGTTATATAACAGAAGTACCAAACATTAGAGGTGTTAATAAAGAGTGACAGAAAAGACATTAACAAAAGGAGGAGAGATAAGAACGACCAATGTTTGATAGGAAAGAGGGAAAAAAACACATCAGGGTTCCCACCCAGTTAGAGTCGAGTTGTTATTTCAATTTTGTACAGCACAAATGTTTTGACTAACATAAAATATGTTTTTAGTTTTAGTAGAGGTTTTACTGCGCTCACAACACAATAAGGTCATATAAGTGCCGAAGATTAGAGGTGTTACAAGAGAGTAACAAACACAAAAAAGGAGGGGTGATATAAGGACGATAGATGTTTGATAGGAAAGAAGGAGCAAACCACACCAGAGCACCCGCCAACCACCCACATAAAATATCTGTATAATTGAAACTGAATAACAAACTGATAATAGAACAAAATCAGGAGAAAAAAAAAATGTTCACTAGATTATCAGTTTAAGAAATATACTGAAAAAAGGATACTTATTTCACCTTTTAAATTGGACCAAGAGACATGAGTGTAAGTGCTTTTGGATAGATAATAATAGATAGCATTTGTATAGCGCAAATCCCTGCTCAACAGCAAGCTCTATGCACTTCACAATCTATACTATTATCCCCCCAGGAGACCTGAAAGCATTCTGAAACAACCTCAACTTCCTGGGAAGCATACAGTGCAAGCAGCCATTTATAGGCATTAAAACACTAACATACTGACAAAAAGTTGACAAAACTTCACCTTTCCAATACCGCATCTGGTCAACATCTCTGCCGTGACACTCCCCACTCCACCCACACCCACAACTGCCACGGTGTAGTCACGGATTTTCTGAAAGAAAACAACAAGTACCATAATATGTGGCCTAAATAAGGGTCACCCAATAAAGAAATGAGGAACGTTCTTGTGCATTCTATAAATTCTCGCTTAATGCCCTTGAAACTGGAATATTCAGAGCGATAATTTTATTATAAAACCATCTATTTTATATTTTTTAGCCAATTTTGTCATTTTTAGTTGATAAAAATACCTTACAAAACCTTTATTTATAAAAAAGTAAATGTATTTTATGGGCGAAAAACCACATCACCAGCCATCGTATATATTTATACGATAAAGTACTGCATGAACTGTTGGGAGTTAAAGGCACAAAAAAATGTAAATTTTCTGTTTCCAAGGACTCTCAGGATATGGGAGTTACCCAAGTTTGGCAGCCATTTTCTCAGTAATTTTTATTTTTGAATCCAGGTGACTCTGACTTCCTTCAATCGCAATTAGTATCTCTACTTCTATTCGAGATAGATGGGTACTTTTTTCACCAAAAGGAAAGCAATATTGACGAGCGCCTGATTCTACAACATCCCCACACATATGATCTTCCCACAACAAAATATAACAGCCCCAATGAAGATATTCCAAACAAAATGAAAACTGTTTCAAACTTCTTTAAAAAAAATTATCTTTCAACAAAAGATACAATGTCCCCTTTTGGATTCTTCATTTCTCAAGAAAAGCAGCTGAGACAGTCAAGTTTCACTAAATATATAACGTATACATATACATACTTCATAATTATCCACAATGCCCATCCTTTTCAGCGCCATCAGACGACTGGAACAAAAAAAAAAAAAAAAGAAAAAAAAAATCAGCAAAATTTTGAAAAACAAACTTTAATTACGTAACTAAATACCTCACATGCTTTCTTCAAATATCTGCATCTGTCTGACATAGCAGTGCTAAACATGCTGCTGGTGAATATAAGCATTTCTCACTAGACTAGCATATATGGGGGACGTGCTGACAAAATTAGTTACTCCTCGCAATCCACAAATGGAGATATTGGTCAAATATCGACACTACGATCAAATTTATAGATTTTCTGTTGATGCCATATTCTTTAAGTATAAGATGCCCTTTATCATTTCATACTTATGAATTGTACAAACTTCACCTAAAGCATGATGTGTCCATTTCCAAAGGGCTCGAATCCGAGAGAAGTAACTCATTTTTTCAGCAAGCTTCACACACTATTATGAAGCCAAGAAAGGTGTTGGATTTTTTTGGGGGGTTCTCTCGCAGATTTGCACATTAAAAAAGTGATGGACACCAAAGGCTAAACGACAATTAGAATCATATGTCTAGCCTTAACGGCTTCTTTAACACGATGTTTAAAAGAGTGCAGTTCTTTCAATAAAACCACAGGATCAGAAACATTCACAACCATGAGGAAAAAAAGCAAATCTTTCAAAGCTAATCCTCCCGCCCTTCAGATACTTTAAAAGTAAAACACAAAAAAGCAAACTCAAACCTAAGCATACATGTAATAGAAGGGAAAAGTACAAAATAAGTGGATGCAAACTTCAAAATATTTTTGTAATAAATAGGCTATAGGTCCTTACTGTAACAACAGGCAAGTTTGATGGAAAAAAAGGCAGAGGCAGACAGAGCGAAAAGATACTGGACAAGTTGACAACATGGCCGGGAACAACAAGAACAACAGACACCATCGCTGCACCGCAAGACAGAGTGAAGTGGAGGTCCATGATCGCACATGCCAGTCGAGTCGGCAAGGCACCGGATGATGATGACTGCTCAGGAGAAAAACTCAAGATTCCAAAGTCAGAAAGATAAAAGCAAAGATTTTGTGCTTACCTGTATGGATTGGAGTCCACCACCTCAGAACTCATCTGCTCAATGCGTTCTCTCTTGACTGAACCTTTCATTTCTTCTATTTTCCTCCGTTCATTTTCCAGCTGTTCCCTCAAGTTTTTGATTGTCTGCTGCAGCTCCCCCACCGAAGCCATCTTGTGTTTGTTCTGGGTTTTTAAAAAACAAATTCATGACAATGAGGCGTGACGTCAAAACAAAACAAAATGCTGCCAAAATAATGTCATCATCAAAACATTCAACAAAACAAATTATCTGACAGAAAGAGATGCATTCAAGCAATTTCTTTTCGCCCAATGTTGAACCATCTCTATAAATTCACTGGACTCACTGTGAGGGGATGAGCCATGAGTACCAGTCATTTTGTCGCACGGTCATTTAGTCACACCGGAGCAGTCAAAACGTCACAATTATGTGTGACGAAATGACCGGTTTCCTAAATCATTAGCAGAATATCACATGTCACATGACATGTAGTAGGCTTGCATGGCTTTTAACCCTAGCAACAAAACAGGTTTCCATGGTCCATGCCTACTTTACTTCTCTATATAGAGAGAGATATATATATTACCATTTCATTAACTTTTGTTCTACACTTACTTGCTCCATCATTCCATCCCTGCTCCAGGGCAAACCAAGACTCACTAAATGATCCACTACTCAGAGTCAGAGTACTCTCCAGGAGTGTCTTTTATGGCGCCCTTGGCATGCTGAGATGTGTAGCTGAGTGGACTTCAGTAAAAACCAAAAGAAAAGATGTTCAGTCTAGTGACCTCTTGTCCATGATGATCATAAATCCAGTCGATCCAGATTCGATATTATATAGATCTAGGTCCAGATATTCTAGATCTAGATAATATTATATCGAGAATAGAACATTTAGCAAGCTATAGATCTACTACACATAGTCTCTGTTATATATAGTCCGTCAGGTTGTCCTCAAACACAAATTATGATCTCTCAACCATCAACCCCTCGTGAACCTTCATTATTTAATATAGCTTGCGGATGGGATCGGGTTGGGTCGTATCGGGTCGGGGGCGATCGCCCCACTCGTAGCTTGAAAACAAACAAACTTTCAGGTGACTGAGTCGGGCGATCTGCCCAACCCTCTGATCCCATCTCTAATGGGCACCCCGTAAGTAAAATGCAAACCGAATGCCCTACTCACGGCCTTGATTAATTAATAACAAACGGAAACGCGTTGGCGTTGGTTTTTATGGTAACACTAACAGTCTATATGATTTATGTTGTTAAGGGTTCGTCTGCACCTCTGTTATTCGTGTGGCCTCTAGATCTAGATCTAGATCTAGTAGGCCTAGATCTATATAGACCTAGAATCTAGAATCTATGTTGTTCCGTGTAGGGCCTAAGCCTGCCTAAAGTATTCACAGACAGGTACCTGTACTTGTGTGACTGTGTGTGTGTGTCAAGCGTGACTTTGTATTGTGTGCCGCATGGTGAAAATACACAGGTTCCTTTTGGACAGGGCTTACAACTAGATCTATACAACACAATGGAGTGGGTAATCACAATAAAATCAAATCAAATTGAACAGTAAGGAGCATTGTTGGCTCGGTTTGGGGTGTTGTCACCAGTCGACTGAGTTTCATCAGTTGTCAAACGAATCAGAAAGTGAGACATATGTCTGTGAAATTTACTTCGTAACATAGGACAAAATCAAGCGACATTGATAAGACATAAAAATTTTGTTGTAATAAAGAGTGGGAATATAAGAAATACAAAGAAAATACGCCGTACCTATCGTACTTAGAAGAATTATCTCTTGATCTTGGTCTGCTCAGAACACGACACGATTTCACCGGTGCTGTTTTCTTTCAGCATACGGTGACGACACAGAAGAAAGCAAGAGGAAATAAACGTGAGAATCATTTTGGAACTGCGTTGACTAGAAGACTACAACTTACACTTTTTTGACTGTGTACATAGATCATTATTTTCAATTGTGCCTATAACATATCGGCTCGTTGGTCTAGGGGTATGATTCTCGCTTTGGGTGCGAGAGGTCCCGGGTTCAAATCCCGGACGAGCCCAATTTTTTTTCTCCTTTCATCTCTAAAGTATCTCACAATAAAATTTTTTTATAGTCTCTCTTCTTGACTCGTACGTTGAGCTTTGCTTGTAGTTTATTTGTTTTTTGTTTTTGTTTTTTATTCTTCTCATTTCCCCCAAATAACTACTAAATTTATACGTACCGTACTGTAATAAGTCAGCTGTTACAAGTATAATGTGATCGGGCAATAGATAGGCCTATGGATGCAGAAATAAAATACCTCATGACCTCATGGGTTTCGTTCGTTTTTTTCTAAATACAGCCGACCCTGTATTAAACGGCCACCCATTGTCAAGAAGAAAGTGGCCGTATAACACAGGTGGCCGTCTAAGGCAGGACTGATCAAAATGATGAAGAAAGCAAACCATTCTTTTCTGTGGTCCAAAATCGGGACTGATCTCGGAATTTTGATTGCCGTGAGTGGTTTTTTAAATTGTTTTCTTTTGAAAAAGCGGGGTGGGTGGTGTAAGAAAGGTTTTTCGTTTTAGTAGTTTTTTGGAAGGTTTTTAACGCGCTCGCAACTGATAAGGCCATGAGGCATGAGCGAGGGTTTATCTTTGTTAAATTGTTATTTTGTTGGTTTATGACGGATCACACACTTCTCTCACCAACAGTTGAAAATGTATTGTTCCCATTCGTCAACCTGTGTAAAAAGCGCATTCATCGGAGGTACAAACAATAACGACAGGTGAATAGATAATGAAGCCCGTCCACAGCGTCAAGGGCCAATTAAAAAATTATGAGAAAGTGGCGGGTAATGAGTGACCACGCCTGGCCGTCTGAGGCAGGTAAATTTGACCCGTGCGTTCATAAAAATAAGGGGGCCGCTGCCGCGTTGTTGGACAGGTGACCGTTTTACACAATTAAATTATAGAAGAAAAAAAAACGCTAAAAGGGGTGGGGGTGGGGTAGAAAATGGCCGTTTATACAGGTGGTCGTATTATACAGGTGGCCGTCATGACAGGTTCAACTGTACGTTTCTCTGGGTCTGCCCCTGCCTTGTATCATCTTCCAGTGCCAGATCTGCGACAGACGTCGGCGATCATGGTTCTCCATTCATTCCTTTGCTCGGATACTCTTAAAAAATCTAGATCTACGTTCCCCTGATCTTTCCCTGTTACCCATTTGTTTAGGTTCCCTAAGTATGTTGTTCTGGGCCTACCCCTGCCTCGTTTGCCTTCAATTTTGCCACTGAGAGCTAAAAGTTCAAGACCCTTAATTATGTCTATTCAGGTGTCCTAAAAACTGGATTTGTCACTTCCTGATATTTTTTAACAGTGAGCGTCCCACGGGGCTTCATCAAGCACTACCTCATTTGATTTCTTTTCCTTCCACGATACTCTTAGCAGTCTCCTAAGAAACCACATTTCTGTTGCTTCTATTATTTTCACTGCCTTGTATATCTTCTGTTTTTACCCGCAATTTTTAAAAATGTTTTTTTTGCAATTATAAGATGTTTAAAGCCCATAATTATGCCGAGTCAGGTGTCCCAGAAATGTAGATAAAAAAACTGTTAATTCGATACTAGTTTTCCTTGTCAAGATCTGCTGTTTTCAAAAGAGGCTTCGCTGTGGGTTCTCTGATTGGTGGTAGGGCCCAAATGGTTGGGTGAGGATGGGGGGCAAGGAGATTACTTATGGGGGGGGGGGGTATCTTGAACCAATGTAATATTCCACTTTTGTGAGGTGAAAAAATACAGAAAAAAGGGAGGCCTTGGTCAAGAAAGGCTGCATGGTGTGCAGAGGTCACAAGGAATGTGGGAAATATTGTCCAAGTATTGCAGCATTGAAGAGGCACAGGGCTTTACACAGGAAGAAATGGAGGTGGAGGAAGAAGAGGAGGAAGAGGAGACAGAGAAGGAAGTTGGAACAGGACCC
>NW_004797494.1:1090145-1092009 GCF_000002075.1 Aplysia californica | reverse complement strand
AGGGGGGTAGAGGAAATATGAAAGAAAAGTTTAAGGGGAGGGGGGGGGGACGACAAAAAGTCACCAAAAAGGTTTAAGATATTTGAACAGCCCCTATGAATACGTCATGTGCATCTCCTTGCTTGTGGGAATTGAAATGGCCTTCTTTTTAAAAGTAGATATTTCTACGCCTCAACCAACACAATGTTGATTAATTTAGGAGGCTGTCCATTCAGCATTCGCGAAGACCTCGATCACCTTATCTTCCAAACTGTGAAGTGGAACGAGCGAGCCATTATTTTACGTCATAAAAATAGATTCTTCTCTTCTAACTTTGTCGTAGACCGACTGAAGTGTCTTTAGACCTTTTCCGAAGGGGGGACATTAACGTGTTCTGATGCACAGTAGAATTGTAAATGGGCTGATTCATCAATGTCATGCTAATAACTGTGCCTGAACTGCAACGGGGAACTGCTGCTTTTTCTTTCCTAATCCTTTTGTGACCCCCTATTTCAAGGGCACCTTGATAGTCGAAGCAGACTTTGTGCTGTTGAAGCTAGAGAGGTGAGCAGAGTAAGCCTGATTCCTTTAATGGACTTCTCTGTTGACATCCACCCCTGAGCGCTCATATGACCTTATGCAGTTGCGAGCGCCTTAAAAACTCTACTAAAACGAAACTTCATTGTAGGCTATTCGACAGAAACAGAAATCGTGTGCGTGCTTTTCGGAGCTCAATCCCGAGATAAATTTAAGGGGAGGGGCTGGTTTTAAATTGACGATTTTGGGTCAATTTATGTTATTTGGACTTTTTACGTATTATAATAATGCAATCACTTGTAAATCTAAAAAATGCTTACTCTTTGAGTTACAAACATTTTCTTTCAGATTTTCTGTCCTAAAACTTTTATTTTGCCTATTATGTAACAAAATGGCCTTTATTCTCAAAACATCAATTTTTGATAGTTTTTCTCATCTACTTTTTTCTTTTCTTTTTGATTCCAATGAAATTTTCAGGGCTTGTTATTCATACCATAAACTAACTCTATGCAGCTGATAAATAAAATCGATGTATTTATAACTCAGTTACGTGGATGATTATGTCATCGAATTCAGAGGCATGAAGGGGTAGGTCAGTTATCCATCTCTAACTTTTTTCCTATTCAAGATATCCAATATCTCAACTGTATAAAATTTGGTATTGAATGTATGTACCAAATTTGAAGTTGGTAAATAAAAAAAATCCTGTTTACTTTTATGAAAGCTGCTTATTTTCAAAATGGCCACCGTTGACATGGTAACAGAAGACTTAAACCAAAAAATTAAAGTTACATTTTAGAGATGTTTCCCTGTTATACCTCCATGCTATAAGGCTTTATCTGAAAGGGGATAGTTATCGAGGTAGGTTTATAAACCAGCCCCCCTCCTTAATAACATTTGGCGAGGTTTTTGTGTTAACGAAGATTGGCGATTTGCTCACGTTTGGTGAGTGACTGTTTGTTTGTTTTTTGTTTGTTTTTTGTATGTTTTTTTTTTTTACGGCGCTGCATCTGCATAAGGTCATATGAGCGCGCGGGACACATTATACTTGTTCAGTTGGTAGAAAATTTTTAATTTTGCCTACTCTTATCGATTTTTAGACCTCCAAGGAATCTTTAACTTGCTGCTCAACTTGCACAGGGGACCTCTGAGATTTTTCTGCCCTTGTCCGAGAAGGCTAGGTGTATATCTTCCCTACCAGAAGATCAGGGGTGTGGCTGAAAGACAGCAGTAAGGAGGAGCCAAGAAGTAGCAGTAGAAAGGCTGCAGAAAGGAGTAGCAGTAGAAAGACTGCAGAAAGAGTCAGGAGCCCAGAAGAAGGGGCAAATGGGGTGAGGGGGGGGGGGGG
>NW_004797494.1:1086956-1089402 GCF_000002075.1 Aplysia californica | reverse complement strand
AGCTTTAGTAGAGGTTTTACGGTGCTAGCAGCTGCATAAGGTCATATGAGCGCCAGGGGTGGATGTCAACAGAGAAGTCCTTACAGGGAATCAGACTTACTCTGCCCACCTTTCTAGCTTCAACAGCACAAAGTCTGCTTCAACTATCAAGGCACCCGGAAAAAGCGGGCCACAAGAGAGTGACAAACATACAAAAGAATTATAGGAAACTGAAGATAGTAAGGATTAGGACAGAAAAAGCAGCAGTTCCCTGTTGTAGTTCAGGCACAGTTATGAGCATGACGTTGTTGGATCAGCCCATTTACAATTCTATTTTGCATTAGAACAATAAATGTCGCCCCTTTGGGAATGGCCTAAAGACACTTCAGTCTGTAGCACTGCCCCCCCCTCCTTTTATTCCTACCCCCCGTTTATTCAATACCTTAGAGTAAACTTTACACCACAGACGGGTTGAGAACCTGAGAGGAGAAATATGTCGCACATAAACATAATATTGATAAATAAATAAAAAAAACAACGTGCATTTCATCAGCAACGAGTCAAACACATTATTATAATGTACAACAGACATAACTAAAATATCTGAAAGAAGGCAAAAAATCAACTTTATTAGAAAAGGTCATGAGACCCATAAATGAGGTGCATGTGATCATACTCAACACACAAATAAAAGTCAGCGGGTTTTTTTAAAATAGAATAATCATACATAATACATGAATTAAGTGATTTAAGAGAATAAAAAATCCACAGACGCATTGTATTGTTTGTAATAGCTAAATAAACACACAGAATAGATTTCAGAAACACGTCATGCAGTTGACTTATTCCGTAGACTTACATGTTCCTAGTTTTAAAAACTGTTTCAGTGTTGTATCAAAACGGCATAAAAAAAGAACAAACAATCTATGTCAATAATTCCTTTGCATTTGGTTGTCTGAAAGAGCTGCGGAGCTGGCCTACCATAGACAACTGCATCTCCCCTCGACGCTTAACGGCGCCAGAGGATGAAAAAGTGAGTAAAAGTATAATTTAGTTGTCATTTCCAGAGTTCAATCAAAATGTGATCAAAATCGTTATGGTATCATTAAAATTCTAGTCATTAGTGGCTACCAAATGTTTTAAAATACATTTTAAAAATAAAAATCTATAATAGAAATAGGACTTCTTTAAGTTACTTTCAGACAAACACATACACAGATTACAAAACTGGTTTTAACATTTTCAGCAAAACAATTATAATATTTTGTTTTTCAATTAGAAAGCTGCTATCACACTACAGTAATAATAAATGCTTGGTAAAATTGTTAAAAAAGGAGGGTTCAAATTTTAGAAAATCGAAAAGAAAAATACAACCATAGAATTCATTAATTAAATAAGAGGAAAACCAAAGTTACCAAAAATTATGAGTTATGCTTGGTATAAATCTCTTACCTCTTATTCATAGGAACAGGAACAACTGCTTGTTTTTGCTTGTTTTCTCATTCAGATTATAATCCAGGCGTAGATTGAACAGATACTAATAGATAGATAGCGTTTGTAGAGCGCAAATCCCCGCTCAACAGCAAGTTCTATGCGCTTCACAATCTATACTATTCCCTAGCAGACCAGAGAGCATTCTGAAACAAACTCAACTTCCTAGGAAGCATACAGTGCAAACAGCCATTAATATGCGCTAAAACACTAACATGCTGACAAGATCTTTCGCTGTCTATGGCTGGATACCCATTCCCACCTGGGTGAAGTGGGGGACAATTCGTGTAAAGTGCCTTTCCCAAGGACACAACGTCTGGTCTGGGGCTCAAACCCCCAAACCCGCAACCTCACGATTACGAGTCCGGTAGCCTAACCGACGCCACGATTGTGATCTAGAAACACAGTAGCATCATACTCATATTAGGAGGGGTTGGATACGTGAGGAGGTTTATTTCGAAACAGTTTATGAAATCTAAATAGCGAAATTAAAAGTTGTAATACATTTTGACAGAATAAAAATTCCTGGAAGGACAAATCGTACAAATTATTCGTGGTGAAATCAGGCGCTCGTCAAAATACAGAAATGGGAGAAACAGGTATTTCTATGCCAGTTTGGAAATTTTTACAAATTTTATATTTTTGGCTCAACCTCTTTTATGTCCATATAAAATCACATTTCCATGTGAATTTTACTGAAAAACATTGATTAATTAAAGGCACAAAGTATGTCATTTTTTTTGTTTTCAAAATCTCTTTAGCAATGAAGTTACCAAACTTTGGCGGCCATTTTCTCGCTAATTTTACCACTGAAACCAGGCGACATTAGTTCCTTCAAACTGCATATATCTTGAGTTCTATTCATGTTAGATGGATACATGAATCTATTTGAAATTTCATCAAACGCAAGGCACATAAATCAGCTTTCAGATTATACCAATAACTCCACATGCTCAAAAATTGACGAGCGCCTGAT
>NW_004797494.1:1085445-1086574 GCF_000002075.1 Aplysia californica | reverse complement strand
GGTGGTGGTGGTGGTGGTGATGATGATGATGATGATGATGATGATGATGATGATGATGATGATGATGACGTCTGTGACGATACTAACGCCACTGATGTTGCAGAAGTTCTTTTCTTGTACCTTTTTGTAAATGATTCTGTTGCGTACATCACTACAGACACAGAATCTAAGGGTGATTGCTTTAGTTGTGTGCATGGGGAATACTTATCCCTTTTGTACCCACTTTTATAATATGGGACAGCGTGGTGAAATCAGGCGCTCGTCAAAATAATGGAAATGAAGAAACTGACATTTTTCCGCAAGTTTGGGAATTTTTATCGAATCGAATTTTTGGGGGGGCTCAACGCCTTCTATGTGTCCATTAAAGAACACATTTCTGTATAGATTTTTTATTGAAAAACATTGATTAAAGGCACACAAAAAATGTAAATTTTCAGTTTCCACGGACTCTCAAGCTAATAAAATAACTAAACTTTGGCTGCCATTTTCTTTCAAATTTTATCTCTGAAACCAGGTGATTCCCACCTCCTCCAATTGCCAATATCTCGACTTGTATCCGAAGAAAAATGGATTTAAAAAATTAAAATCAAGACAAATGAACAAGCTTTAAGATGATACCAAAAATAGCTCCACATTCTCAAAAATTGACGAGCGCCTGATTTCACCACGATGCCTCACAAATGTCTCTGCAGGTTTTCATACCGGTTTGCTGGTTCGTTTACATAAAATAATTACATTTCGTGAAGAAAAGTCTTAATTAAGCATTAATAAAACAAAAGCAAAAAACAAAACAACCGAATGATTATAACGATGAAGATGATGACGACGATAACATGATGACGATGATAAAGCAGCTCGGTGGTAGTTTAAGGACTCGTTGGGCTCAGGCTATTCCCATCGTCCTCTTCCTCCTCGTCCTCGCTGCCGTCTGAGCCGTCCTCGCAGTCGTCGTCATCATCATCATCATCATCCTCGTCGTCGCTTCTCATACAGGTGATGAATTCTGTAGGACAGAGAGACAATAACGGTTTGAGAAGAAGAAGAAGAAGAAGAAGAAGAAGAAGAAGAAGAAGAAAAAGAAGAAGAAGAAGAAGAAGAAGAAGAAGAAGAAGAAGAAGAAGAAGAAGAA
>NW_004797494.1:1084385-1085345 GCF_000002075.1 Aplysia californica | reverse complement strand
CAACAACAACAACAACAACAACAACAACAACAACAACAACATTTAAAAAATAACAAAATGCAGTGTGGTGCGGCAGAATGTTTTGTCGTCGTCACAGAAGACTAAAAGCTCCATTCCTGATTGGGGAGAATTTTTATCGAGAAATTCTCTTTCTGCTGGGCTGTTCTATCCCCCTCAACCCGGTTTGGCTCGACAGGCAAGGTCGTCGAAGCCCGCCCCCTAAATGATTGTGGACAGGTCGGACTGTATTTGACAGCGAAATTTTATTGATTGTGGGTAGTTCTCAGCTTAAAGTTTTAGAAAGAGTTTTACGACGCTTGCAAGACAAGAAGGTCATATAAGTGCCGAAGATTAGAGGTGTTACAAGAGAGTAACAAACACAAGAAAGAACAAGGAGAGATGAGGACGAAAGATGTTTGATATGAAAGAAGGAGAAAACCACACCAGATTACCGGCCAACCACCCACTTTCTTAACTTAGTAAGGACTTTGTTCTAAAACAAGTTTTCATATTATTGATTTTGTTGTTGTTGTTGTTGAAAGTTGATATTTCGTTATCTTAAATCTAGGCAGAGGAAAAATTAAACATAAAGATGTCTATATTTTTTTAATGCTCTGTCAACATTTGGTTAAAATTGGAACATAAAAACACAGTGTGGTACAAATCAGAAACAGATTTTTTTTAAAATTTAAAAATAACGACACAAAGGAAAAGTGTAATATTGACAGAAACAGAATTCAGATGAACCTACCTTCGAAGTCAATCCGTCCATCTCCATCAATATCAACTTCTGCAATCATCTCGTCGACTGAAAAAGTATTTTAAAGGGTTGGTGGATAAGTAGATGAACTGACATAATTACAACCAGAAATCCTTAATGCAAAGAATAAATATTCCGTCTGATTATAACATGACACTGTGTGTATATATTGTTATATTTTGATATATATGACACACACA
>NW_004797494.1:1080613-1083671 GCF_000002075.1 Aplysia californica | reverse complement strand
ATCTATCTATCTATCTATCTATCTATCTATCTATCTATCTATCTATCTATCTATCGAAGAACCCAGCAATTTGTTTGTCTTTTAATCCTCGTATCACCTCCAATCCCAATACTTTTCTTATTATCACCAAAACACATGCACCTCTAATGAATTGGTCGCTTTTCAGGACAGGCGGGTTAACCCAGATTTCGGGGGTTTCCAAAAATCTTGATCTACACCAGAAGTGGGCACTGCCCTATCTATAGCAGACGTTAAGTTTCATCGGTGTGCATTTATTTAGTTATAGAGAAAACTCTCATTGTATTTTAAAGAAACAACAAGGGACGAAAACTTTACCTTCGATTTTTTCAAAACAGCATTTTTCGGGATAGCCCCCTAGTGCTTATAAGCGACCAATTAGAACGTGTACTTGGGAAAAGGTTCTGTGTACTTTTCAAAACTGCACAGTTTTAATTCCGCCACCGTTTATTTGACCCCTATTTCAGAAAACCTTTGTGAGACTGCGCAGTACGTGCTGTCACGAAATAAACAGCGCTAGACGCTAGTTTAAACTTTGCTGTTGCCATGGAAACCTCTCCATGACTGAGCGGAATCCCATTATTCCCTAGATTGTCGCGTGACGTCATAATGCGTCATAATTATTGCACAATTATTGTTGGGGAAATGTCAACTGAGAAATCCGCACGCATCCGCAAGAGAAGAACAAATAGGTAACGATGGCAATTGTTGAAGTTGGAGTTGAATGTATGAAAAATATAGTACGCGAGCTAGGAGAAATGTTTCCAGGATATTCGATATCTTCAAGGCTAGCTAGGGGCATCCAAAGATCGTTCATAGCAAGATAGTTTACTCGGCCAAAAAAGTATCCGCGGAAGTCCGCACATTGGTTCAGATGGTGCTGCAGTCTTTGTTTTGAAGCTCTCTTTCGTTTCTCCAGAAGAAGAATAGGAATAGCACAGTTTGTTAGTTTCACTTTCATTGTTTTTCACACAAGTAGAATAACTCTGATCGCAAAGTCCGCACTTTTTCGAAGAGGGCGCCACCGAATTTTGAGGACACTTTTTTTAATTGGCTCAAAGAGAGGAGTGAACTATCTTGTATACACGATCTGTGGGGAATCTTTGTTCTTATACACAACAATGGCTGCTTCAGATTGCTTTTCTTAAACTGAGCGTAGTGAGAGACATATGTGTACTTTTTGAGTGTCAATTATAGAGTGTCATGATCCAGTAAAGGAGCTCAGGCAATCCCCAATGTCTTGATCAGACGCGGGAACAACTTTACTTTACTTTACTTTTTACATAAATGTGAAACGTGCTGACAAAATGAGTTACTTCTTTGATTCAAGCCACATGGAAATAGATACATCACGCTCATAAGTTTAAAAAAAACATAAGTATGAAATAATAACAGGCATATTACACTTAAAGAATATGGCATCAATAGAAAATCTACCAATTTGACCCTATAGTGTTGAATTTTTTGCCAATATCTCCATTTGTGGATTGCGAGAAGTAACTCATTTTGTCAGCACGGCTCACAAATGTTCAAGTGGCGCCCCATAAAAAGCAACAAGCAACACAAACATCAAGCTGTCAATCACTCACTTTCTTCTTCCGTCAGCTCCTCCCCCATGCACTGAAGCACCGCCCTCAAATCGGACGGCGTGATATAGCCACAGCCGGACTTGTCAAACACCTGAGAGGAATAGTTTCGTTTTAGTAAGTGTTTTACGGCACTTGCAACACAATAAGGGGAATAAGGTCATGTAAGTGACGAAGATTAGAGGTGTTACAAGAGAGTAACGAAAAAAAAAACTGAAGGAGGGGAGATAAAGACGATAGATGTTTGATAGGAAAGAACAAGCAAACCACACCAGAGCACCCATCAACCACCCACCGAGAGGAACAACAAACAACACCCCCCCCCCCCAAGGGCAGTGCTACTGACTGAAGTTGTCTTTAGGCCATTCCCAAAAGGGGGGGGGGTTAATAATATGTTCTTTTGCACAGTAGTATTATAGTAAATGGGCTGATTTATCAATGTCATGCTCATACTGTGCCGGAACAACATAGGGGGAACGGCTGCTTACTCTTTCCTCATCCTTCCTATCGTAATATTTCCTCTACTTCTTTTGTATGTTTGTCACTATTGTGAACTGCTATTTCCGGGGTGCCTTGATAGTCGAAGCAGACTTTGTGCTGTTGAGGCTAGAGAGGTGAGCAGAGTAAACCCGATTCCCTGTTTGGACTTCTCTGTTGACTGACATTCACCCGTTGGTGCTCAAGACCTTAGGCAGTTGTGAGCGCCGTAAAACCTTACTAAAAATAACTTTTAAAAACAAACAACACCGATAAGTGGTGGGAAGAACAAACGACAGAGAAGTGAAGGGGATAACTGGTCGCTTTTGAGGACAAGCGGGCTAACCCAGATTTCGGGGACCGACACCAAAAGTGGACATTGCCCTACCTATAGGGGAAGTTTGGTTTCATTGGTGTTTATATTTGTTTGGTTATAGAGAAAACTCTCCTTGTCTTTTAAATAAACAGAACAAGGGTAAAAACTTTACCTCCGATTTTCTCAAAACAACATTTTTCTCCTATAGGTAAGGCAATGCCTACTTTCGGAGTAGGTCAAGATTTCAGGAAACATGAACCCCCGAAATCTGGGTAAGCTCGCTTGACATTGTCTTGTCTTTAAAAGCGACCAGTTATACAACTGGGCTCAGACATGATATGTGTCACGGCGCGGAAGAATCGGGCGCTCGTCAATTTTTGGTCATGTGGCGTTATTCGTATCATCTAAAAGCTTTTTCATTTGCAGTACTTTCAAGAAAAGAAATACACGTCTATCTTGAATAGAAGTCGAGATATTTGAGGTTTTTTAAAAACTTATGAGCGTGGTGTATCTATGTCCATAGGGCTCGAATCAAAGAAGTGACTCATTTTGTCAGTACGTTTCACATGAGTCGTTGAAAACTGAAGAATCGGGCGCTCGTCAATTTTTGGTCATGTGCGTTATTGGTATCATCTAAAAGCTTTTTCATTTGCAGTACTTT
>NW_004797494.1:1077083-1079782 GCF_000002075.1 Aplysia californica | reverse complement strand
TCTCTCTCTCTCTCTCTCTCTCTCTCTCTCTCTCTCTCTGTGTGTGTCTCTCTCTCTCTCTCTCTCCATGCCTATCCATTTCTTTTCATCCCTCTCCATCTCTCTCGCTCTCTCTCCCGCTCTGTCTCTTTCTCTCTCTCTCTCTCTCTCTCTCTCTCTCTCTCTCTCTCTCTCTCTCTCTCTCTCTCTCTCTCTCTCTCTGTCTTTTTCTCTCTTCCTGCCCCCCCCCTTCCCCCCCCCTACAAAAAAACCCAAAAAAACCACAACAACCATCCAACACGTTCATAGTTTTCCCGAAGCAAAGTAAGACTATTCTGTGGAACTGTCTTTAAGAACATCCAGTGTTAAGAAAATAGAAAACAGCCCTCACTGTCCCGCATAGTTTTCAAGACAAGAATAAACTCAATTTAAACGACATAATATTTTCCCTTGGTGACAATATCTCGCTTTTTTAGGAGGAAACACGACTTTTGGTATTCGCTCAAGAAATCGATTTGGTGCTAAAATAATGTGAGGCGGCGTGGTGGAATCAGGCTGTCGTCAGTTTTTGTGCATGTAGAGTTATTGGTATCATCTTAAAGCTTGTTCACTTGGATTTTTAAAAAAGTATCAATTTATCTTGAATACAAGTCGAGATATTTGCGAAAGAAAGAGGCGGGGGTCACCTGTTTTCAGAGGTAAAATTAGTGAGTAAACAGCCTCCAAAGATTAGTTATTTCCTTAGCTTAAGAGTCCGGGGTAACTGAAAATTTACATTTTTGTGTCTTCAATCAACGCTTTTCAGAAAAATCCACACAGAAATGAGTTCTTTAATGGGAATGAAAGTTGTTGAGCCAAAAAACAAAAATTTGATAAAAATTCACAAACCTGCGGAAAAATGCAAGATTCTTCACTTTGATTATTTTGACGAGAGCCTGATTCCACCATGCTGCCTCACATATCGATATAGACTTTTTGGGTTTTGTTTTGCCTTGTTTTGTTGGGGGGGGGGGGGGGGGGTTCATCTTAAAACGGAGTATGTCATTGTCATAAACTTATTGAACTTGATCTCGCAACGTGGGTAGAAACGTGGTTTAATTTAAACAGGTCTGAACGGATTAAGGAGTTTTAATTTTTAATGAACGTAGACAAAGAGTCTACATTACAAGAGGGGCCACTTCTCTCTTTGAGCCAATTAAAAAAGTGTCCTCAAAATTCGGTGGCGCCCTCTTCGCAAAAGCGCACCTTTTGCAAACAGAGTTATCCTACTTGAGTTTAAAAAGTCAAAGTGAAACTAGCAAGTTTTTGAATGAATTTCGGAAGAACGCTTTTTTTTTTTTAAATGGTTACGCTGACAAAAAACCTCTTCCGGAGGAAAGGGTGATTGTTTTCTTCGTTTAATTTGACTTTAGAATGAAAGGCGAGAGGTCATTAAAATAAAAAAAAACCCTAAAACTCCGCACTGAACGTGCCCGAACAGCTGATGAACAGCAGTCGATCTGCGCACGCAAGGAGGTACTATTCCTATTCTTCTTCTGGAAAAACGAAAGAGAGCTTCAAAACAGACTGCAGCGCCATCTGAAGCAGAGAGCATACTTCCTGCGGACACTTTTTTGGCTGAGTGGCCCATCTTGTTATTTACTATCTTTGACGTAGACGAACATTTAGGCTATTCCTTGACGATGCGTTCAGTATTGGTATTTGCACCAAGAAACACCATAGCCCATACCAACATTTAAATTTATGTTTTTTTAACTTTCTTTTTACGATTTTTTCCATTATCTAAAAAAGATTATCATTTTAATCTCATTAAAACTTTGAACGCGGCTTGTAAGTGTTTGATGCCCTTAATCTCAGATAGGATTGTCGGTATAGTAACAATCTTGTGCTCGTGAGAGCTTTTAAACAGAATTAATGTTTGTATATAGATCTATGTGAGGTGTGCTGACAAAATGAGTTACTTCTTGCAATCCACAAACGGAGATATTTTTTAAAAAAATCAACACTGGGGTCAAATTTGTAGATTTTCTATTGATGTCATATTCTTTAGGTGTAATATACCTGTTATTATTTCAAAATTGTGTATTTTGAAAACTTATAAGCGTGGTGTATCTATGTCCATAGGGCTCGATTTCTAGAAGTGACTCATTTTGTCAGTACGTTTCACATTATATCGTGTTTGTTTTGATTATTGCTTGTGTTGATATGAATATTTCTCAGAAATTTGGTAAAAATGAGTGTATCTGTGTGTGTTAGTATGTGTGCGTGTGTGTGAGCGTGTGTGTGTGAGCGTGTGTGTGTGTGTGTGTGTGTGTGTGTGTGTGTGTGTGTGTGTGTGTGTGTGTGTGTGTGTGTGTGTGTGCAACTGAATTATCAAGACGAAAGGTGACTGACAACTATTGCTGTTTATTCATTGTCATGGTCATCCTCATATGGCACATATCAAGTGTTCTGATCTAGAACAGACAGATAGAAAGTTAGGTAGATAGTTATAGATAGACAGACAGACAGAAAGACAGACAGACAGAAAGACAGACAGACAGATAGGTAGATTGGTAAGTAGGTAGGTAGGTAGGCAGGCAGGTAGGCCGCCAGCAGACAGGCAGACAGACAGACAGACAGGTATGTAGGTAGGTAGGCAGGCAGGTAGGCAGACAGACAGACTGATAGATAGATAGATAGATAGATAGATAGATAGATAGATAGATAGATAGATAGAT